>NC_138663.1:10574093-10817208 GCF_964273445.1 Streptopelia decaocto | reverse complement strand
ACTGACAGTGCTGGTATTTGTTCTGAACTGTGACACGTCAGCATGTCATCTGCTTGATGAGTTGTCATTTTTGCATTCTGCTGTAAGGTACTTTACTTTTTTTATTTGGTGTATGATGGGCAGCAATAAAAGTAAAATCTATTCTATGGCTTCAGTCCACAATCTACTCTCTCAAATTATAGGAATTTCAATCATTACTGAAGGAAACAAAGCGGTTCTAATAAAAGAAATCTTAAATTTCTGAAGGCTCTTTTAGCTTGTCATCTTTAAAATAAAATGTTTTGGAGTAAAACCGTTATTAAATCCATTAAAAATTACCTTTTTTTTTTTTTTCCTTCAGTTGCTTTAATTATTTCCCAGCATCTCTTAATGACAATATAGTTCATTTTTTACAGGGAGTAAAGCATTCCAGAACATTAGAAGACATTTTCAAATCACATACATTCAAATTTATTGGAATCAGCATATAATTACTCAGTGTGGTCTAACTGAACACTTATTCTTTAGGCTGTTAAATCTTATCTGTAACTTAGCACTGTTTAAAACACTGGGGTAGGCACTACCTAAGCAGGCAAGATAGCAGGATTTCCACTAAACTGTGGATATGTATTGTGTAGACATTTATAATTGCGGTTGGTAACTGTTGGAGAATGGCCAAGAGACAAAGGGCATGAGACCCTCTCTACGGAGAGGATCTCTTCTAGTTAACATGAGTAGGCCTCAGTTAGCATGAGCTGAGCAAGGGTAAGTGAGAAGGTACTGCCTGGGAAAGGCCTGCATAAACAAGTCTCACAGTCTCAGGAGGCAGCTCCTGAGAAAGGCCTGGATAAACAAGTACCAGGAGGCAGCTCCGAGATAACGAGGGAATCCACATACCAGGGGGGCCACAGAAGGGGATGGACTCATTATGTATGTTGGGATGGGCTCATGATGTATGCTATCAAATCGGTGTTTGACAAGTAGGCATAATTAATAGAGCTGTTATAAAAGCTTGCGCTCTGTGTCAATAAAATGAAGCATGTTTATCATCCGCAACGGATGGCTGTATTTCTTCCTCCGTCGCCGTAGGCCCGAACCCATGCCGGGGTCTTGACCCCCGACAGGTAACTTCTACCTTCAGTGAAGAAAACCAGGAATATTTAGAAGGCAGTGGTAGTTAATCTCATAGGACATTAGATAAAAGGAATGACACTTCAAAAGTGTCTGTTTGTGTCCACTGACTATAGGGCAAGAGTGTTGCTGATTAGACCAGTTACTCATGTCTACAGCTGAGCTAGTGAATATCACCTTGGTCTTTGAGCTGGAAGAAACTTCAACAAATAAGAAAAAGTAAGGACATGGGAGAACACAGGATCACCATGAGACAGCATTGTCCTGTACACTGGTGCACAGTTACTCCCCAAAAGCTGCTATGGAACTTTCATCTTGAATGCAGTGACTATGCACAACCACTATTTGGATTATAGAATCATGAAATAGTTTGGGTTGGAATGGATCTTTAAAGGTTATCTAGTCCAACCACCTGCAATGAGCAAAGCCATCTTCAACTAGATCAAGATGTTCAGAGCCCCATCCAACCTGACCTCGAATATTTCCAAGTATGGGGCATCTACCACCCCTGTGGGCAACCTATGCCAGTGTTTCACCACCCTCATCATAAAAAAAAAAAAAAAAAAAAAAAATTCTTATGTCCAGTCTACATCACTCCTCTTTTAGTTTAAAACCATTACTCCTTGTCCTATTACAACAGGCCCGACTAAAAAGTCTGTCCTCATCTTTCTTATAAGCTCCCTTTAAGTACTGAAAGGCACAATGAGGTCTTCCAGGAGCCTTCTCTTCTCCAGGCTGAAAAACCCCAACTCTCTCAGCCTGTCCTCCCAGCAGAGCTGTTCCAGCCTCAGATAATTTATGTGGCTTCTCTGGCCCCTCTCCAACAGGTCCATGTCTGTCCTGTGCTGAGGACCCCAGAGCTGGACCAGCGCTGCAGGTGGGGTCTCACCAGGGCAGAGCAGAGCGGCAGAATCACCTCCCTGACCTTCTGGCCACGCTCCTTGGGACACAGCCCGGGATATGATCATATGACAGTTATTGCAATGACATTCTCCTTCACTTGTTCTTTTAAAGAGATTCCTAATTAGATAGCTACAAGAATTGCAATTTACTTGCACCCATGAAAAATCAATATGCTGTTGTGTATTAATTAAATAGCGGTATATGACCTCCATTTACATTATTTTTAACTTGCTTTGATAATGTTTTTTGTAGTTATTCCATTTAGATCATGTAGACCAAAGAAATACAAGGTTGTGTCAGTGTCTGGAATAATAATTTTATAGTAAAAGACAGTTTTTAATAACTGGTTATTTAGAAAATACTCTGTGCTTTAATAATTTAGGTTATTGCAGTCCTTCTTGGCTATATGTAGATAGTGAGTAACCCTAGTATGCTCCTTTGTACCTTTTATAATAACAGTTTCAACGAATTGACTGTTTTCTGTGCATTCTAGCAGCTAAATCACTATTTCCCACATAGCTGGTCAGCAGAGAGCATGAGTATTCCCATCCCATCATTGCTATTATTTGTCCTGAACTGACAAAATGTCTAGTGTCACAGATGGCACTAAAACAACACACAATTCCATTCCCTGAAGAGTCTGTGGTCTTTTGAGTCCTGCTCTCAATGTTGACCTTTTAGGGAGGCCCTAGGCAAAATTGATTTTGTTCCAACAAGGGCTTAGCTATGGAATTAGATGAGATGAATTCTGTAGTAGAAAGGACAACTATTCTTAATGTTTCATAGTGCCTCGTGCTCAGTTGATCTTTATACAATTCAGAATGTAAGCTTGATGTTCAACTATAAATACAACCTTTTACCTGAACGTTAATGGTTCATATAAATAAACAGTTTAAACACTTTCTGTAAAATCTTTTTTATATTGGTCATCCCAATAGAAATACAGAGACATAACTACTCTGAAAAGTCATTTTGCATTGTGTTTGCTCTTGCAAACCAGATAATCCTAAAACTAACATGTGTAGTTCACTTCAACAATATGCTTTGCAAAAACAATAATCTCTACTAAAACAGATTGAAATGTGTCTTCCCTTTTCTCATGTTTAGTCTATTTCTGCATGAAAACTCCTTTTTACAAAGAGGGATCTGCATGCTATTTCACGTAAGTGGAAGTGGCTGCTCTCTACTTCAAGTGAAATGCTATGGAGTAGGATAGAAACTTATTTAAAGAACAGAAGTTTTGTTGTTGTTGCTGTTGTTTGGTTGGTTGGTTTGTTTGTTTGTTTAGTACTCCTAGCTCCATCCAGTCTCATCTCACCTACATTTCAATATTTTTAATACTTAACTGAGGAGCTAAAGTTTTGACCCTGGCTACTCAGATTAACTCACCAGGCAACGGCACATTATCTCCAGATACAAATGCCATTGGTGGGCTGACTCCTGATGAGGGAGAAAGCCTGCAGCAAACTATGCTCTGGACAAACCTCACTTCAAAGATAAATGTGAAATGTGTTGAAAGCCTACATTAAAGTCCAGAGACAAAGCATTCTTAAAATGATAGCCTGAAGTAAGGTCCTAAATCTGTCATCTGATACCTAAATACATGGTCTGATTTTCAAAAGCTCTAAATACCTAAATACACTTCCGCTGACTCCCATTACTCAATTAATCTCTTCTGTTTGAATCATACTTTAATCCGAACCACAGTGTGCATATCTGTCTCATCACTTGTGTACATGTTCATCACATTGTACGTGGCTTTCTCATCTGAGTTTATTATAATTTAGTAATTATTTATGCATAATGTTTGCTCTCTGTGTTACATGACTGATACATGAATCATTTAGGTGTCTGAAAATAATCCTTAGTCAAGGCAATGGACTGTTCTCAAGGAAGAGAGCACAGGTCCAGCAGAAAGCAAAGGAAAATCACTTACTTAGCTTTGGAAAATTAAATTAATCATTAACTACAAATACGGTATGAAGGTTGCATGTAACCATTTCCTGATATACTGGCAACTGCCATGGCAGTAAAGAGATAATAAAGCAAACAAAGAAAATAGATATTATACCACTACATCTGTGCAGAATGACCATGACTTTGTGTGATACGATACATGCTGAGAAGAACATATACTTTCCAGCAACTTCTTGAGCTCTTCACAATGGACACCTCTACTGAGCACCCAAACTGAGGAGGTGAAAACCATTCTGGCCTCCCTGGTCCCAGGACAAAGGCAGTGTGAAGAGATGGCAGAGCACAGGAGCACAGAAATCATCACAGCTGCCATCTCCTACAAAAACACCAGCTGGTTTTGCAGCATATGGATCAGAATAACACTTTATCATTAGGTGTGGCCCTTTTCACTGATAAGAGGCAAATTCCCAAGCTTCGAAGCAACACAGTCCAAAGTCCAGTGAAAGGCAAAGGGAGAGAAGAGGTGCAGGAGCAAAAGTCAAACCCAAGCTTTTTTAATGTCTTGGTTTCTGCCTGATTATGCTGATTATGTCTCAGGAAGACTGTGGTAGACACAATTCAACTAATACTAATCTTTCCTATGTGTCCTGCTCATTAATTTTACCTTGCACTTTAATGCCTTTAATTGTATCCTTGTACAGCCACACAACAGGAAATACTGGAAAGATCGTCTTAAAAAGGAATATGCCATTTAGCCAACAAGATAATCCTGTCAAACATTGTAACTCAAAAAAGGGAAGGATGCTGTGTACTTCCATAATTCGGCAAATATGTGCACAAAGAATAAAAATAAAGCATTTTTCTTGGAAAACTTCAAATTTAATTAAGATTTCTTCTCAATATTTGATACAGAAACATGTGTGCAATCTGTTTAAAAGCATAACATACTGTGATGCTACAGTATGACTTAAAGCAGATGTTTTTTGTCATTTTATGTGTAAATAAATCCTATATACTCCAGCAATCATAGATAATGAGCTTGAGTTTACTTTCAAGAGACACCGAATCGTAGAATCACAGAACGCTAGGGATTGGAAGGGACCTCCAAAGATAGCTTCCATTGTAAACTAGACAAAACTCTAACACAATAATGCTAAAAATAGCATATATATGGCTGTACTTCAAAATTATACAATTTATGTTTCTATTTTAAAACATACTTATTGGTTTTATACCTCATGTCAGAACTAAAAAACCTTATTTCCATGGTTAACAACACATTTATATCATTCTCACAATATTAGCAGAAGCTGAACGGAAGCTTAACTTTCAACTTGAAAGCATGACCTGTCTTCAACTGTGTTCTAGAAAGGGTATTTGATGCTAAAATGTCCTTAGTAAAACTTTTAGATATATTGCAAATGGCAGAAAACTTTTAGAAATATTTTTAAATGCTTTTAATATAAACTGTTACTGGATTCTAAAGTCAACTGCTCTTCTTACTCTATCGACAAGAACCTGTGTGTCATTTTGAAAGTATACCATTCTCTTTCTTTACTTCTCCACCCAAAATATTAACATCTGCCACAAAAGCAAACAAAAAAATTAATTGTCTGAACCTTGGACTGAATTATGGGTTTTGTCCCTTATTAAACAAACAAACAAACAAAAAACAAACAAACAAACAAAAACAACAAAACCAAACCGAAACAACAAAAAACACATAACACCCAAAACAAAAACAACAAAAAACAAAACCAACAAAACAAAACTCCTCAACATATATAGCAAATTAGTAAATAAAGCAACATTCATTTCAATTTCAACACTGTCAGCTTTTGTTTCTTTGTGACTGCCTATGTGGCTTAAAATTAACTGTTACTGTTATTCGGAACACACTGATCTCATTTTCTCATCGGAAGTCAATTTTCAAGTCTCAATTAATTTTGAAGCATTTCCTCAACCACTGAAAGACTCTTCTAAAGAACCTGTTCACATCATAGGTAACATAACATGATGCAGACTTCCAGGATGAGTGATACTAATGTCGACTCCTAATTAATGTAATTGTAGGTTTCCCATTAAGTAAAGAACAAACATCTGGAGATAAAAATGCCAAAGAAGTCAATAGCTCTCAGTCGTTTGATGAAAAGTTATAAAAAAGAAAAACAAAACAAACAAAACCCAAAAAATAAACTGAAAACAACAGCAAAAAAACCCCACCACCACAACCACAAAACAAACAAAAACCTAAAATTTCTTCCTTCATAGGTTTCCTAGAACTTCCTTTCTTATTCCATTATTTTCCCCCTCTAGTCAAATAGGAAAGGGAGGCTCAGGGGGAGAGAGAAAAGAGAAAGAGAAAATAAAAAAAGGGGGAGGGGAGGGGAGGGGAGGGGAGGGGAAGGGAAGGGAAGGGAAGGGAAGAGAAGGGAAGGGAAGGGAAGGGAAGGGAAGGGAAGGGAAGGGAAGGGAAGGGAAGGGAAGGGAAGGGAAGGGAAGGGAAGGGAAGGGAAGGGAAGGGAAGGGAAGGGAAGGGAAGGGAAGGGAAGGGAAGGGAAGGGAAGGGAAGGGAAGGGAAGGGAAGGGAAGGGAAGGGAAGGGAAGGGAAGGGAAGGGAAGGGAAGGGAAGGGAAGGGAAGGGAAGGGAAGGGAAGCGAAGGGAAGGGAAGCGAAGGGAAGGGAAGGACCTGAACAAGAAAAGAGTCAGCTAGGTTAAACATGTCATAAAGAAACAAACTTTTTTTTTTTTTTTTTTTTTTAATGGAAAAGAGTTGTTAATGAAAATAATGTGATTCTCTCTGTTCTTAGCCTATGATTCATCCAACAGAATTCATGTGATTAAAACTGAACTGAGGGTCTTTTCCAGATAGCAACTCCACTACTGTGGGTAAAAATCCAGAGCAAAAAATATTGCATGCATTTTGATATAATTTTATTTTAAAAAAGAAGAAAGAGAGGAACAGAATTTGCTGGTTATCTCTAAATCTCCTTATTTATTCTAAAATTATCATGATTTCCAGAAAAACAAACAAGAAACCAAACAAAACCAACAGCCTTTTGGTAAAACCTTTCAAAATATTTAGTTCTTGGCTTGTGGCACCTGAACAATTTAGCTAGTTTACTGTCACCTTAATTCACAATTTATAAAACCAGGATATAATTTTTTTACATGTTTGGCCTTTTTTTTTTTTTTTTTTTGTTAAAAAGAAAGAGGTCTTTGGAATAGAAACTTACTCATGGTTTTATGCAACTATATAGCTTAAACTAGGAATTCTCATTTACATTCCATTTTTAAAAATCTTAAATATCATGTAAACCAATTGAAATAAAAATAAAGTAAAAATAAAATAAAAATAATAATTAAAAAAAAAGTCACCTTTTTGGTAAAATATGCATCTGCCCGAATGAAACAAACCAAACCAAACCAAAACCAATCCCATTTATTGGTAGTGATTTTAAACAACCACAGACAGCAAGAGCCCTTGTAAACATGGGTTACAGAGAGCTGCAGACATAAATTCATGAAGTGTATATTACAGAGATCACAACTCCAGATGTATGGCTTAGATAATTCCAGTTTCATTCTAAAACATAACAGAAATTATCATATCTATATTATAGTGTATGTAATCAATTCCAAAGCCTTTGACACGAGAATAATATATAGTGTGCTTGCAAAATGAACCATTTATGGAGCTCTCTTCAAAAAAACATCTCTAGGCAATGAAGTGGAAAGTTCACATCTGTCTTCAAGGGCAGAACTGGAAGCAGTTTCCAGTGTGCAGAAGTGAATTTTTGTATGTCAAAACAGTTACAAGTATGTCCCCCAATAACCTGTATTTAGTATAAATCCAGTACTTCAGAAATAATATTTTTTTTTAATTTAAAGATGGCAGGTGGATAAAATAATTCTACTTTTTCTGCAAAGATAACTAAGCAGATCTTCTTCAAAACTTTTTAATTTTCAATACTGTGTTTTCACATATTTTGCAGTATAAATTTACTCTTTTTTCTGTTTCAAATACAATTAAAAATTGTTAAAAGCAGCACAAAAGTATTTAAATTGCACTGTTATCTTTAAAAAAAAAATGTGCAAATAATTATTTCAGTTGTCTATTCTTTCCATAGTCACATTTGGGATGTTAAACCATAACCTAAACTGCTTAGATAGATTCATAAAATTCACCATTCATGAGTTCATTTAGGACATCTTATGGCCGATGGAACATCTACCTGTGTAATTCATCTTATCATGGTATTTATCATTATTTTGCTTAAATCTCTCTGATTCTACTACATCTACTACATTGGCACTTAGGAAAAAAAAAAAAATAATGCTTCATCAGCTATTTTTCCATCAGTTAAAAAATGAATGTTACAGCTATAAAGTATTATAGTAAAACTGTAGATAGCTCAGAAGTTACCAGTTCTTTTCAGTTCTCTCTTTCTAATGGAGTATTTGCCCAATAATCTTCACTGGGCATTGCATCTTACAAAACTAATTTGTTGTTATTTTTAAATAAGTATACTGTATAATAGTACAAAAAATATTTCTTAGAAATTCCTTATAAAAGAAGTGTTGCTACCAATGAATTTTATTGTTGATGTTAGTCACAATAGTAGGAAAACAAAGCCATATCTGAAACAACATTTAGTATTTCAGGACAAAAAATTATCTCCATATTTGCAGAATAATTGTGCTGAACAGAAGAAGCCAGAGAAGAACTGAGGCCATTTTTGTCTGGTTTTACATAAAAGGATTCACTGAATTAAATCAACAAACCTCATGAACTGATTTAAGAAGCACATGCACAAATAGAATCAAAAACAGTCTATGAGTTTAACAAAAATCTGAATCAAAGAGCAGAAATCAGTAATTACAAAAATCGGGAAAAACAGACTGTACCACAGTGCAAGGCTTGACAGGACGAATGCTCAAAACCAGACATCACTCAGAAGAACAGGGAGACCCAACTGCTGGGGAACGAAGCACAGCAAAACCCAGAGGACCTTGGGCAGCTCCAAGTAAATAAAGAAAACCCTTTACTCTCATTCCGTCAATAAGGATCCTTCTCAGAATAATGCTGATTTAAAGAAGGGGGAAAAGAGTGCTGCTCTGTCCGCAAAGCCTTCATGCTTCGATAAGTAATTTGTGTTAGATAACAGCAGTGAGTACAGTAACTATATACTTCAAGAAAAGAACGTAACTGTAGGACTGGCTAATCGGCTTTTAGAGCTGCCTCTCTAAAACCTGATGAACCCTCTAGGAAGTAGCATGTTTGCTAGTTTCATTTGAAAAACATATCATTATGAATCTGTCGTAAAAGCTTACTGTCTGCCAAAGCATGGGGTTGAAAACTGATGTCCAAATATAATTTTTAAGAGCTCCTTCTTAATATGAATCAGTTTTAATCAGTATGTCAGAAAATGAATCCATTTTGTCACAAGAACTATCCGAAGCATCTATGCTTGATAGAGCTTTTTGAACAATCAATTAGAACACAAACTCACTGAGTTTCCATAATTATTTGAGATAATAAAATATGTCTTACCCAGTCTGAATAAAAAGCCTTAAAGTAACTATTAATAAAAGACTTGAATGATGCTCTAGAAATTATGAAAAGTCATATTGAACATCATGCAGTACTTCAAACTTGGGTTACTTTTCTGAAATGCCACTCAACAATGTGAGCACAGGTTTTATTTCCTGCCCAAAACTACCCACAACCTTTCTGAGGCTGACCCAGATTTGTTCTACTTGGCTTAAACTCTCCATGTTTAGCTGGAAAGTGTCATCACCTAACATTATCTTTACATGATAAAAGGCATTAAATATTTCTAAAATGTCTTCTTGAGAAAAAACGGCATGGGCACATTTAATTTTTATAAAGTCTGTGTATTCCTAATGAGACACTAAGAGATGGGTAAGTAAACAAAAGAAGTGTACAGTGGAGAAGACCAAGGGAACCTAGAAAATATCATTTGTGGGCAACAGTGAGATTGCATTTTAGAAAGCTCAGAAAATTGGTACATTCTGTGTGCTATCTTCTGTTCTTCTTACAGTTCGTCAGTTTTCACCAGAACAAATTAAGTTTGTGATATTTTCTGTTCTCATTACAATCTATGTGACAAGAATGCATTATAAATTTGCCATTTTCTATCCCTTTTACAGTCATTGTTACAATAAATTATATCAGCATTAATGGATGATAGTTTATCACTCCGTACAGATTCACTAGATAGATAGATAAGCAGTATCTGACTCTGATCTCACATTTACCTGGTGAGATTTAGAAGTGTCATCAGTAAAACTGAGACTTTCAGAAATTTATGCAAATGTCACGTCAGATATAAGTAAACATGAGGCTAATCTACAGAGTTCCGATGGAAAAAGAAATAAAATATATATATAATCTGGTGCCGCAACAGATGAGCTAATATTTGAGCTAATGAGATAATATTTATCTCTCCTTTAGTCTTTCCTTCTAATCTAGACCATTTATTAACAATTCTACTCAGTTTCTGCAGACCTAATTTTTGTTTTCTAAAAGATCACTCTTTCTCCAGACTTCACTATTCTTTCTCCTGTCCTACATGGATGATGCTCTGTCGCATTAAGACAGTTTGCTCATTTCAGGATGTCAAAGTTCTACTTAGACTTTAAATCACTAAGCTCATAAGAAAAAGCTAAGAATCATTACAGCAATGATTTATTTTAGACCACCTCGTGAACCCAGACACAAGCCCAGAAGTTGACCTCTACCTCAGTTTTTATATTTCCTCTTTCTCCCTGCTCACATTAATTTTGAGGAAATTCAGTTATGTATTTTGGTAGAAAAGGGAAACAAAGCAAAAGGAAATTTCCCAATAATTTGATGATAAATGTTATAAACTCTTGTTTTGTATGGTATTCCAGAAAGGGGTCAGATAAGAATATATAGATCATTTATCATCAAGGAATACAACTCTTACTAAGGCCTTTTTAAATTCTATATAGGGAGAGTGTGACCATGCGAAATAACAGAAAGAATTTGCATAAACTCCACTTACCTTTCTAAAAATATTGTAATACAACTATTATTTCCACACAAAAAGATCTCTAGATGCTAAACAGAATCCAATCTTGATGCAGTAAGATCATTTACTGACTTACACAATATACATCGAGAAGTGCAATGATGACTGTGGTTACATTCAAAAGCTGCTGATGTGTTTCAATGCACATCAGTAATTGACCCTGGAAGAAAATGTCAATAAATCATGAACTGGCATTCTGAAGTTATGTGTTTCCCATAAAACTCACCTGAACTGTTAAAGAATCACTGTGATTTAGGGTAGGTCTGTTGAAGTTTATCCTAAACAGACCACTTAAAATTAAGATTCAGGATGTTGTAAGGTAATGAAATGTTTCCTGTGCAGAACATGTGAAAAATAAAATTATTTAAACTGCAGAAGTGTAAATAGCTGTTCCTTGAATACAGAATGCTTTAACTGAAATCAATTGGATCTATTCAGCCCACAGTGGCTGAAGAGAACATCTGAAATGCTTTGTGTTTGTCTATGTGTGTTTGTTTACATGCACATTTTGTTTCTAGGTCTGCAGGCTACCACTATTATTCACTTGAAAAGCCACCCAACCTTGTTTAAAAAAAAAAAAAAAAGAAACACATCTATTTTTACACCTGGAGTCACCATAATCTTAATTAAAAGAAGCTCAGTGAAGGGATGCACCCACGACTGCTCAGAGAGCTCGCAGATGTTATTGCTAAGTTGCTCTCCATGATCTCTGAAAGGTTGTGGAGAACAGGAGAGGTACCTGATGACTTGAAGAAAGCAAACATCACTCCAGTCTTCAAAAAGGGCAAGAAAGATGACCCAGGAAACTACAGGCCTGTCAGCCTCACCTCCATCCCTAGTAAGGTGATGGAACAGCTCATTCTGGACATCATCTCCAAGCGTGTGGAGGAAAAGAAGGTTATCAGGAGTAGTCAGCATGGATTCACCAAGGGGAAATCATGTTTGACCAACCTGATAATTTTCTATGATGGTATGACTGGCTGGATAGACAAGGAGAGAGCAATGGATGTTGTCTACCTTGACTTCAGCAAGGCTTCGATGAGATGCATCATGAACTGGCTGGATGGCAGAGCTCAGAATGTTAAGATCAACAGTGCAGAGTCTACTTGAAGGCTTGTAGTTAGTGGGGTTCCCCAGGGGTCAGTATTAGATCCAATCCTGTTCAACCTGTTCATCAATGACATGGATAAAGAGACTGAGTGCGCCCTTAGCAAGCTTGCGAACGATACCAAACTGGGAGGAAGGGCTGACACACCAGAAGACCTGGACAGGCTGGAGGGCTGGGCAGAGAAGAACCTGATGAAGTTCAACAAGGGCAAGGGTAGGGTCCTACACCTGGGGAAGAATAACCCCAGGCACCAGTACAGGTTGGGAGCAAACCTGGTAGAAATCAGCATTGCAGAGAAGGACTTGGGAGTTCTGGTTGAGAACAGGTTTACCATGAGTCAGTAGCGTGTCTGTGTGGTCAAAAAGGCCAATGGTACCTGGGGTGCATTAAGAAGAGTGTGATTAGCAGGTCGAGGGAGGTTGTTCCTCCCCCTCTACTCTGCCCTAGTGAGGCCGCATCTGGAGAACTGTGTCCAGTTCTGGGCTCTCCACTTTATGAAGGACAAGGAATTACTGGAGGGAATCCAGCGGCAGGCTATGAAGATGATTAGGGGTTTGGAGCATCTTTCTTATGACAAAAGACTGAGAGAGCTGGGTCTGTTCAGCCTGGAGAGGACTTGAGAAGGGATCTCATCAATGCTTATAAATATCTTAAGGGTAAGTGTCAAGAGGATGGGACCAGACATTTTTCAGTGGTGCCCAATGAGGGACAATGAGCACAGACAAGCACAAGAAGTTCTATCTAAATATGAGGAGAAACTTCTTTACTCTGAGAATGCCAGAGCCCTGGAACAGGCTGCCCAGATAGGTTGTGGAGTCTCCTTCTCTGGAGACATTCAAACCCACCTGGACACATTCCTGTGTGATTTGCTCTGGTGAACCTGCTTTAGCAGGTGGGTTGGACTGGATGATCTCCAGAGGTCCCTTTTAACCCCAACCATTCTGTGATTCCGTAAATAGTTAATTCAGCAGATACCACTTTAGTATTGAATTAAAAAGATGATGGAAAAAATTAATGTGAATGTCCTAGAAAGATCACTTTTGAATACTGACGAGCCTCTCTCCTGGAAAAATCCAAAAAAGAACAAAGAACCACAGAACCATAAATCTATCTCCTCCTCTCCAAGTGTATAAACAGCATCTCAGCTAAAAGAGTCAGAACAGATGTCAGTGGGACATTAATCTCACCTGACATAAAACACCTAACAGAATATGTCTGAACTAGTTACCCTAAACTAGTTTCACAGTGTATGAAAAGAAGCATGCATGTCAAGAACACAAACCTTTGTCTTATTTAACTCTCTTAAAATTAGATATAACACAGGCCTAAAACATTTAAAGGAAGAAAATTAGACATTAAGTCTTCAGTCTGTTGAGCCATTAGACCATTTTATCTCGGGGGAGGTACAAGTCATGTTTTTTTGTGCCATCAGTCTTCCTTATTGGTAGGTGTCCATGGCGACATCTACACATAAGTGGGTCGGGGTCTGTTCTTTATCACTGAGATCAAGTGGTGCAGCAGAGTTCCTGTCTATATGGTTTTACTGGCCCTCCCCCCTACATACATCTCAGCCAAAACCAGAATGACTTCATCCAAACTGTCTGTTTGGAATACTTTGCTTGTTACTACACGAACTCTGACTATAAATTGCCTGGATTTTGGTAAATTCGTACATGCTAAAAACAGGGAGCCAGGGACCATGCTACTGATTGACAGTATAGATAGTTTCAAGCCAGTGCTTGTTCCACAACACAGAATTAGGTTGCTAATAGTTTATATTGATTATGCTTCTACTATATCCACTACGTCATGTGAAAACATTATTTCAATACACCTAATAACACATTTTTGTATTATTTCATTTAATATTTCCATGTATTTAGGAGAAATCTGTTTCAATACAGACTTTCACTGAAGGAAACTGTTACTTCTGACCAGCTTCAGCATTGTAGCTGAAAATGAGAACAGATGGATTCTCCCTTGTAATTAAAGAATGCAGTTTACTTCTGAAAGAACACTATGAATGAATTCACTCAACATTTAATTTCAGTAATGATAAACTCAAAACCAGCACAAGGTAGATGATTTGCATCACAGAACAACTTTTAAAAGAGTCTAGTTTGCTCATTAACCACAATTTGCATATTATTCCATATACCAGAAAGGAATTAATATTGTGAAATAACACATATAGAATCACAGATGAGCAAAGCCAATTGGTAGAAGAAGAGAGATTTAAAAAGTTTCTTGCAAGTTAAAATCCCATTACAAATCAGAGCTAAACTAGTGTATTCTCATAGCACAAAAACTACACAATTCAGTAGCACTCGTGTTCATAATCAAAGGTGTATCTGAATGAATAGGAAGTGTGATTGGGTATCTCTGAAAACAGTTTGGTAACCAAACTGCACAGTGTCTTACTGATAGCATGTACTGACATGCCACCAAATGCAATTTCCTAGTAATTAATAGGAATAGAACTCTTACCTTCAATAGGAAACACTGCAAAGAACTGACTGTATTCCAGGGAGAGATTAATGTTTATCACTTCCTTTGTTATCACTCAGACAAGTTAAGAGTTTTGCTTTTTATTACCCCTATGGAAAGTGTCTGCTAGAAGTAGGATTTCACTGTTTTAGCCATCTGCTCAAATGCCTTTAATGAACCTTGAAAGACTAATTCACACATTTTCTTGTTATTGTGATAAGGTCAGAGGAAATCACTTCAAATTGGATATTTTTTCTTGTTCACTTCTGCATGAGGTAAATGAGATCAAAGGTTTCTTTGAGGTACACCAGAAATGGAATCACTGCCCTATTCATGGAAATGTACATGGATTGAGTCACTCTGTGACAGATTCCCATCTGAATCATTTAAATGCTACATCATAAAATATTTACTCATTGACATGAAAACAATCCTAAATGGGTGAAAAAACAAACAAACAAACATGCACACACACACACACAAAAAAACAACAAAAAAAACAAACAAAAAAAAACCAAACAAACAAAAAACAAAAAGCAAAAAACACACGGGAGGGTTAATTAACATATCTCTTGTTTTCAGAACCCAAAAGAGACAAATTCTCTGTATGATACATTTTCCTTAAAAAAATTCTATCAGCACTTACTGTAAATGATCAAGAAATGACTACATATTAACACAGAGTGATGTTTTATAAGTTATTTTTTTTAATGAAGGTACTGTGGTATTTTCTTACTGTTAGATTGCATCATGTAGTATCTCAAAGCCTCTCTTGCTGATTCAGAATAAAAACCTCCATAGATAGTATGCACAGAAGAAAAAAAAAAAAAAAAGACTACTAAAAACAACTGAGATTCAGGATGTTATATCTCAAAAAATTCTTCTTGGAAAATCAGAACTTTACATATTGAAAGATCACCATGAACAAGAATATTAATCATCTTCAGTTTTCAAGTATGTCAGAAAATATCTCACTGAGAATTTCTAGTGAAGTTTTTTTTTTTTTCATTCCAAAATGCTTATTCACCATATTCAATACTACCTGGAGCAGTATATCGCCTTTGATAAAACGTTTGTCAGGAAAGTGTTCTCAGATTTTTCTAATATGGACAATAAAAGAGAGTGCTCATAGAAAAAACAGCAGATACTGAGATATAGAGCTATAAAAGAGCTACATTTACAATTCTGAAGGTAAATATAAAATTTAAATTATTTTTACAATGTTAATTATTTTTGCAAATTATAATCTTAAAAAAAAAAGAAAAAGAAAAAAAAGAAAAAAGTAATCCACTCCAGACTTCACAGAAACATGAAGAATCTACCTTTGCTTGAACCAGGTAGAGAATAAACATTAAACTGTCTCTTCTGAAGAGTTCCAGAATCTCTGACCTGGTAATGTTTTGTAAATGTCAAGAGATTAGAGTAGTAAAAAAAAACTTCCTGCAAATTCCAATATGAACCTTTCTTTAATGTTTTTAGTCATGTCTGAAGTTTTGTTCCTATGAAATAGTTTTTATAATTACTGCCAAGACATAATCTTACTTTTTTGTTCAGCCAGGATTCAGAAAATATTAACTCACTTCCACTCTAGAGAACATATTTGATGTTTATTTAAGCAGTTAATTTAATTCAGCAACATTTCCATTAAAGATAAAGTCCTGAGACAGTCTCTCACTGACATGCACAGAAAGCAAGACGAAGAAAACAGTGAGAGGAAGAGATAAGTGTACTAAGAATTCCCATTTCTAGAAGGGTGTTACGAAATACACTGATTAATGTCACATGTCTGAAGTGACAGCCAATGTGCAAATACATGATTGCTTAACTTTGATAGAAACTGTCAACCAATAAGAGCCTTAAGAAATCTTTTTGTGGTGCACAGAGATTTACTGACAAACTGCTGCATGGGGATGAAAAATGTGTAAGTTCGTATAAAGAAACATAGCTTCATGTGAGTGATTATTTTTTGGGGAAAAACTGCCTTGAAATAAATAATGATAGTGTAATTTTGTCACATTGCCAGAATGTGAACAAACCATAAACGTAGAAGTGCAAGATACCACCTTCTACTGTGAGAATAATTTTTACTTAAAAGCATATGTAAACTCAGTCTCTAGACTACAAAGACCTTGTAATGAAGATGAGACCTTCCCCTGCCTACAATCAGGAGAGGGGAGAGAGGATCTGAGATTGGGGCACCTAAATTTTGCTTTCATGTGTTAAGTGTGGCATTCCATCACTTGAACCCGGGGGGTGACTGCCATTTTAGACACTTGACTGTATCCTGACTCACCTATGCCCAACCTTTTTACATATAGACTTTTTATATACACTTTTTTATATACACTGCAGTATCCAAGACACCAAAAAGGAACTTAAAGAGATGATCCAGTACCTATGGGAGAGCTGTGCCTTCTGGATTACAAGCAACAAGCAAAGAATGATGTTCTAACATGTGTGAAACAGTATGAGGTACCTATGTTTAGCCACCTGAATCCTAGTTTAGTTTTCTGAGTTCACATTATAAAGAACTCACACTGAAATAGATCCTCGGTGGCATCTCTTAAGGCTACCCATCTGTCTTTTTAGTCTCTATTACGTGGATTGATTGAATATTTACTTATTGTAATAGGAGGCTGGATACCTACTTGTAGGCAACTAAATTTAGTGACAGTAACCTTTAACTGAATCCCATCCAGTCTCAAGAGCCACAGTGAGCCTCAGGAAGAAAACAGG
This sequence comes from Streptopelia decaocto, assembly GCF_964273445.1. NCBI lineage: Eukaryota > Metazoa > Chordata > Aves > Columbiformes > Columbidae > Streptopelia > Streptopelia decaocto. Next base: position 10,799,867 of record NC_138663.1, on the reverse strand, counting down.
AAAACTCAAAAGCTGACCCAATGTCCTAAGTTCCTCCCATTTCTTCATGCACATTTGTATTCAAAAATGTGCATCTGCTGTAGTATAACATGTAATTTCAAATTCTTTTTTTAATATTAAATAAAAATCATAATAACAATAAGAAGTTGAAAGTTTCTAATAGAATTTAAAATAAGAATAAACAGAAGCCAGTAATGTTCCTACAAAAAATAACAGAAAATATGTGGCAGATCTAAAATGCAATCTCACAGGTCATATTATTCTTTGGCCTAAAAATTAGTTACATATTCTCAATTTCTCTTTATTAAGAAGTAGTGAAAAATTTGTTAGAAACATTTTAAGTTATAGAAAACAAACAAACAAAACCCAACAACTCCTACAAGTCTGTATGTACAAGGACTCACAAACACCAGTGAACACAATCACAATAAGGTGCTTAATGAACAAGCTCATGTAACTATCAGCATATGCTCTTTCTGCCCATTCCATTGCAAATTAGAATAATAGTTTATTGTGATTAGACTACTGATGTTTAGTCTAATACATTTCAATACAAAATGAGGTTTGGTTTAGAATACAGTCATAAGCAATCAAGTTACTGCGGCTTAGCTTCCAGTGTAGCTACATCACCTGACTAAATGTTCATTTCCATTCAGCCTGAATTTTAAAACATGTGGTAATTTCATATTTTACATGACATTTATAACAATTAAAGTTGTCCTAGCATCACTTTATGCTGCTCAGATAACATGAGTTAACTCATTAAAATGTGATATGGATTTCTTTGCAGCCATTTAACAGTGGCTATTTAATATGGGTAAGTACCACAGCTCAGCTGACCAGTAGTTTGTCAAGTTGCTACAATTCAGCTCTTATCTGATCATGTGTTTAAGCACATTTTATAACTTGTTTAGACAAGGCTCTCAGGGACATGGTTGAGTGCTAGAGTTAGGTTAGGTTGTGGTTGGACTTGATGATCCTGAAAGTCTCTTCCAACTGAAATGATTCTATGATTCTATTCAATGATTATTCTAAAATAACCCTTTACCAAGCAATTAGTTTAGATAAATTCATCAAGTAAAAGAATTGGCCAAGTAAAAAAATAATATTAAATATGAGAAGTACGGTACACTGCAGCAAAACACTGTTCTGTGATGAAATTGTAATCAGCATACTGATGAGCTGTAGCAACAAGACTCAGTTATTAAGCTCATTGAGGTATCTATAGCTTAATTTATATAGGTACTAAGCCTAGGTGACTTAGGACCAATTCAAACATTTTTGTACCAATAGAATCACTAGCTGACATTATAGGTCATAAAACTGCTTTAAAAACATCAACAAGGTGATTCTGTATTTGGAAAATTTGATCTCATGAAACATCTCTGTTAACCACTGGCAATAAAGTTTGTCAACATATACAAGGAACATAGAGGTCCATTTTATATGTACACAGGTATTTGTTTTGGCATTTCAGCATCAACAGATGTCATGAGGGAAGAAAGCATGTGGCACCAATGTGGCAAATCTATCTTAGAGCAGAGAGAGCCTGCAGAAAAGCTTTTAAAACTGCCTAAACCCACATTCACTTGGCATCTGTAATCTAGTGTAATCGTACGATCAACTTCTAAGTAGGAATATTGCCATGATAACAGATGGATAAAAGTGTAGGCAGCAACAGGAACATGTACCAGCATCCAGTTTATTTACTGAGACTTGGAAAACCTAGCCAGGAATGACTCAAGTGACTGAAATAAAAGCCTGTGGCCAAGATGGCTTGCCAGTGGCAATCCAGCTCTTGCCTCAGCATTTCAAAGTACATACATTCTGCCATTTCTAAGTAGGGATAAAAAAGTAAGAAAATAGGCCGTATAGTAAATATAGGGGACCTTGCGATTTCAGTCCTATCTGACAGGAGGGTGCCTGTGCAAGTCTGCATAGGCACTGAACAAACATCTCCTGATTCTGCTGGCAGATCTGGGACTATTGCTGAGGCTGCTCCATACAAGACTGGCACAGTCGTGTAGATCTTTATTTACAAGGCTCCTTAGGGTGAGTAGTGCTGTTTTATGAGTACTTCAGTCATCAGTGTAATTGCTGAGTTTGCCCCTACTGTGCTACAGATGAGGAAGGCAGGTTACTATTTTCAGAATTCTGTGGAGACATATTTGTGTCCCTTCACAAAGCAGTTTTCCACCCCATTATGTAAAGGCTTTTCAGACTAACAGGAGGAAGCCTCTAATAGCTCTTGTGAGCCACAACTGGCTGGAATGTCAATAGGGTAAAGTGTTTTCTACTCAGATTTTCACAGTCTGGTCACTGGAAAAAAAATTTCCTGACTCTTGCATTCAGGTTGTCAACATTAAATCAAACAGGACTGTACCCAGACAAAGATCAATTGATTAAGCCAAAAAGAACTGAAGCAAAAGAAAGCACTTCCTCAGCAATGTCTGCTCAGAGAGCCGGCAGCTGTGAGGTTATCTCTGCACAGGGAAAGTGCTTGCTTTTTTCTTGCCAAATGCAGATCACTGTTGCATTATATGAAGGAGACCAGGCAGCTGGTCTCCTTCCATAGTTATCAGTCTGAGAGCAGTATATGAAAACACAGGGAATTAATTCTGTCATGGAAAAAGGACTTGCAGAAAATAAATTTATGTGTACCTCAGCATACAATGAAGCTGGAATTAAGTTTCTAATAGATCACAACTGGAACTCTACAATGCAATAAAATGGAGAGGCATGAGACAGAGGAAGGAAGTGCAAAAGTCTTATTAAAACTCTTGTACAAAGTAGTGTCCTCAAAGAGCATACAGGACATTTATTAAACAAACTTTCCTTCCAGAAAGTTGTTATGCTACAGCACAAGCTCACCAGTTCTTGTAACAATAAAGATATGACACGTAACATGATAAAACTAAGCCACATATTTTAGTGTCAAGTCTTAAAATGCCCTGCTGCAAAATTGGAAAAAGGTCCTGTCCCTCTAGTACTTGAAATAAGAGGCTCTGTATAGCTCCTGTCTGCTACTACTTAAATGAAAGACTTCATATGACAATATATGTAGACTTTCATGCCCTTTATGATCAAAAGCTGTCTTCTTTGACATGGCTTAATATATATATAAAATAAAAATATGTTTGCTATTTACTACCTAGACTCAGAAACAGGCTGTTTTCAAAATAATATCAGTATCATGGTTTTAGTGCTGTTTCGCAAGGTTAGACTCATGTTCAAGAAGCAGAAAGTAGCATTGATGATGCATACATTAGGTTAATGGTTGGACTCAATGATCTTAAGGATCTTTTCTATGATCTTCCCATAGAAAATTACTCAACACATGAAGTGAAATTCAGTAACATCCTGTTATATTACTTAGGAGTATTATAATACTGAGCTCATAAGAACCACTACTTGTGAAGTATTATTATAAATGAACACAGAGACACAGAGCAATAACACTTGATACCAGGTGACAAACCAGGTATCAATCCTTAAAGCTTTACAAGAAGGCTACATGTTTCACCATAGTCTGGACAAGAGAGAGAAAGGGACCAGAGCGAGTACCTGTGTGAAAATTAAAAATGCCTCTGCCTTACAGGAAGCCTAAAAGATGCCTGGCAAATTGAGATTGATTTAACAGGTGTTCCTTTACTTTATGGAAAATTTTAGAGAGTATAGATTAGCCAAGAATGTCTGCCATGGACAACAGTTTGTGATCCTTGGGTATTCGATCTGTGTCTGCAGGGTAGTATCACCCACCAAGCTTTACAAGTCCGTCTGTTAGCTGAAATATTGCTGCGATACCCTCACTTCAGTATACATACAAAGGGCGATCTGGCAGTGAGAAACCGCAGCAAGGATTCTGTGTGGCAAGCAGGGCTCTAGGTCCAGAGGGAGCTGCTAGTTCAGTGAAACACAGGAAGAATTGGTGACGTTGGAATTTCTTCTAAAGGAAAATTGTTTACGAAAAGGTATTCTGTTACTTAAAAAGAAAAACATTAATAAGATCAACATGAAATGTTGAAATGTTACTTTCTTTCTAGTGAATACATCATGGAGTGGCAAATTCAAAACCAAGCACATTTGTTTTGAGTACAATACATTGGCCTAAAGCCAACAAGCAAAAAACCTTCTCAAATGTTGGCATTGTTTCACTTTCATAGCTCTGGAATCCTTCCCTAAATGTTTAATCTGATAATGGCTCAGTAAATTATTTCTTCCATTCACCTGATGGCAGCTTCAGAAATCTGGTGACTGTGTCCTGCAGGGAACCTAAAAAGATGCCCCGTGGACATTAAAAATGCCTTATCTCAGCTACCTGGGTTCAGGCAGATTCTGGGATATGCAAAGACAAATGGTACAGAAAGAACCTTCATGTTCTGCAAGCATTTGTCACAGGACAAGAGATAGGACTAGTCACATCTGGCTTGATTACCAAACTTCTCTCCTAATGAACTTTTTTTTTTTTTCTTTTTTAATTCTCTGCATGTTCTGCAGACAAGTACCTAGGAGTCCTGGTAGACAACAAGTTAACCATGAGCCTGCAATGTGCCTGTGTGGCCAAGAAGGCCAATGGTACCTGGGGTGCATTAGGAAGAGGGTGGCCAGCAGGTCAAGGGAGGTTGTCCTCCCCCTCTACTCAGCCCTAGTGTGGCTGCATCTGGAGTACTGCATCCAGTTCCGGACTCCCAGGTACAAGAAGGACAAGGAACTACAAGAAAGAGTCCACTGGAGTGCTAGAAAGATGCTCAGGCGTCTGGAGCATCTTTCTTACATGGAAAGGCTGAGAGAGCTGGGTCTGTTCAGCCTGGAGAAGATTTGAGAGGGGATCTTTTCAATGCTTATAAATATCTCAAGAGGGGATGTCAAGAGGATGCGACCAGACACTTTACAGTGGTGCCCAATGAGAGGATATGGGTAATGGGCACAAACTGAAACACAGGAGGTTCCATCTGAATATGAGGAGAAACTTCTTTACTTTGAGGGTGCCAGAGCACTGGAACAGGCTGCCCAGAGAGGCTGTAGAGTCTCCTTCTCTGAAGACATTCAAAACGTGCCTGGACGGGATCCTGTGCAACCTGCCCTAGGTGAACCTGCTTTAGCAGGTGGGTTGGACTAGATGATCTCCAGAGGTCCCTTCCAATCCCAAACATTCTGTGATTCTGTGATCCATCCAGAACCCTGAGGAATAGGGCAGGCATAGGTTACATCATCAGTAGCAAACTTGAAAATTATGTTTCACATGGTCCAGATACTTGATCACTAGTTGATTTGGAATACGTTGCCACATAGTCACTGGATCTTGCAGGTGTGAAGATCGTCTTGATCATCTAGGCAACCAACATTTGCCAGACATTTATCATTGATGTTGTTTACAGAGCTTCAGCTCACATAAAGGTGAGACAACAGTCACCTGGCCACTAGACAATTGGCCTTTGCTGTCCCATGAGCCCAAAACTGATGGCGTTTTACTGGTCATGACAAAACCAGTATTTTCTGGGCTACACGGCGGAGCTCTCTTGACTTCTATGTCAGTCTTCAAATAATAATGGATTTTATCCTTTGGGCATAGGAGGAATATTTGCTCCAGCATTTATTCTATCCAGGCAGAAGACTTTTAAAGAGGTCTCTCATTGCTCCGTTTTTTAGTATCTCAGCCATTTCCCAGGGATGCATAGGATGAAACAGGTCTCCACACTGGATCTACAAGGAGGTAGAGGGAGACAGAACGCTCTGGACTGATCAGGTATGGATGCTCAAAAGGCAATAATCGTGAACTGAACAAATCTTCAGTCTTGAAAGATGGGCTCACCCAGACTGCAGTCTCTTCCTTTTCCTAAACTGGCTGGACTCAGAGAGAGGTATTTCTTGGGCCAAGAAATAAGTTGTAGGTTTGGGCTTCTGTCCTTATGGATTGAATGCTGATCATTTATAGAATCATAGAACCGAAGTTCAGCACTACTTTATTGTGTACTTACATCTACATCATCACTTCACACAACATATTGAAATGCCAGCAGAGTTCTGTCACTGGCACTGGCCTTTAAAATCAACAAGAGAATCTACTGTGTGACTTGCTACACATTTCAAGCTACAGAGCAAGGACACTAGTACTCTTCACCACGCATTCTCCTCCTGCTTTCCCATATGTGACGAACCAACCTCCCAGAGTCACCACAATCCCCTTTCACTGCCACTAAACCTGCTCTAGGAACTGAGTGCATGTGTCAAGCTCTGACTTCAACCATTCTTTCACAGATGTCTTTCAGTCAAGATGGGGCTAATAATCATAGCTAGGCTATAAATAAACACAGTATTAGCAGAGGCTTCTCTAATTCATTTGCAGGCAGTACAAGAAACATAAGCACAGATTTTGAAGTCTCAGGAATGCAACAAGCATTACTTCTGATTAAATGAACCATGTTGTAAACACAGGTTTTGGAAGGAGGTAAACACGGCTCACTCAGGAAAAGGGAACAAAGGGGATTGTTTTTATAAGAACTCCCCACTTTCTCTTAATCACTATTGAGTGTGAATGCATTCTAATCCTTAAATGAAGGAATAAGAAAATACCTTTCATTGCCTGTAATGATACAAGATACTTTCCATTGATTTGTTCATACATTTAAGCTACCGGTTAGCTATTCGATATTCTTTGACTGTAATGTTTCTGCCAAAATGGATGTAGACATAAAGTTCAATGTTCCTGGGAGAATTTTTCAGGGGGAATTACAGAAAAAAAACAGAAAGAGAAAATTGGATAAATTAAATCACTAGATATGGTTGGAATATCTTATTATATATATCTTTCTTTCCAAATTTTTTTTTTTTTTTTTTAAAAGAGAACAGTGAAGTAAAGGAAATAATAAAAATAACAACACTCCATATCAGATAATCTTATTAACTTGAAAAGCTAACCAAGGTTGAAGAAACTCAGTATTATCTATGGTTACACTGCCTACAAACTATTTGGTTAAAGCTGGTATTTGCAATATAATAAAGCAAGAAATTATGGTGGTAAGTCATCACGGAGAACTCTAAATTTTTGGTTGGCTTATGTTTGGCACTTGCCTGACAGCAGATGGGATTAAGATCGCTTTTTTGCTGTGACTTTGATTTGCTCTTTAAAGGCAATTTCTGTATCCTTAAATTTAGCCTTCTGTATACTGAGGCATATGCTACACTGCCCACAAGACATAATTAATCTAAAATATACACAGCTCCTAATCAGTGATCACTTAGTCTTTTACTAGACAGAAATCATTACTGGATATTACATACAATTTGAGAGAAATACTGCTTCTGAAGAGGCCAGATGTTCTTTTCTACAGCTACTGCTTCAATTTAACTGCATACAAATCCTGTAAACTCTGAAATAAACATTTTAAAACCTAGGAGGAAAGGGTACATAAATATATATACATATATGTCAGTGGTAAATGGAAGAGAGGAAAACTCCCTTGTGACCTCCTCTGGAACCTGTGTAACAAATTTACTTCTGCCTGAATCCAGATCAACAAAAAGTAAAAGCTCAATCATAAGCATTCCCTTTTCTTGTGCTCAGAACACAAGGCAAAATTCTTAGAAATCAGCACTGTTCATCATATTTTCAATATATATGAGCATCACCTAGAAGTACTATGGCAGAACAGAAATATGCGTCATTGCATATAGAGAGTGGGAGAAAGGCCATAATATCTGCTGATTTATTTTTTTCCAGGTTCTATCAATTTTTAATTTTAAAAAAATCTCCCTGTGTATACTAAATCAATAAAACTATGCATAGACACAGAAATACAAAAAAAATACATATTTCCATATGTGTATATAATTATATATATTATATAACATATAGCTTTATTATTTTCTCAGCCACAATACAAAATACAAATTAAGCATAATATTAAAGATTCTCATATCCTTTTCTTGAATTGCAAAGGTATAAGCCCCATTTGCCTTTGTAGTCAAGAAAATGTGAACTCAGAGAAGCTTTTCTTGAAGTTATAGTTTTTACAAAGAATTTCCCAAAGTCGTTTCTATAACATGAAGCCTTCTCTTAATGCTTTTCAGACCTCTGTGGCTTTATCAGATCTGAAATGCCCCAAAATTCGAGGTTAGTAAGGTCTGGGGTTTTCTTATTCCATTTTAACGAAGAAAGTAATGAAGCCCTGAATGGCACTTGCACTGTTTTCCACACCTGCATAAATCTGTTCCACTTTTTTTTTGTTCTTTAATTCTACAGTATGTAAGATGACAGGGGAGCTATGAATAAAGAAAAGATTTGGGTTTCTTTTACAGTCTAAAGCAAGATACTTGATTATATTGAAAACTAATTGTTCATATTCTGAAACTCTGATGGTTTGTTTTCCTGTTTATTTCAAATAATTTACTGTCAAATTTATTGTTTCAAGTTAAATGTGATTTCAGTGTATTTATCAGATGTATTCATAGCATTATCAGCTAAAACGCATCAGAATGCTACGTTGTTTGTTGCCTGGGTCTTTTCATGTTTGGCTCAAAACCTGCAGATAGGTGTGTAAACTATAGCGGATCCACTCATGACCTTTATCAGTGAAGTGGTTTAGAGCAGTCCTTAAACCTCTGAATTCAACATTTGGAACTGATTGTGCTTTTCCTAAAACCTTTATTCTAAAGACTGTGGATTTTCTCTCTGACATCATAATGTGGAGGATATTGACCCATTGCCTCCAGCTGATAACACCCATAATTCAATTTTCTCTCTCTGCCACAAACTCTCCTAGTTACCACCTTTTTAATAATTCTGAAAAATGCCGGCATCCAAGCTCTAATTCAAACCCATAACCTGGCCACTGTTGTCAACTCAGAGCTTCCTCTAGATCTTTAAATTCAAATCACGCTTCACAGAAACAGCATCTTCTATCACCAAACTACACTATAAGGTAGGATGCAGAAATCTTTGAGCCTAATACAACCACTTATGCAGTTTAAAATAAAAACATATGCTTAAAAAAGATTGCTAAAATATTTAGGTAAGGAAATCTGATAGGTTTCCAAACTCTGTTTTCCTACTATTTGAATACCTTTGTAACCAGAGTAAAAAGTTTCCTGATATTCAAATCAGAAAATGTACTTGGTCCCTTATTAACCTTCCCTATGGCAATAGATTGGATTTTTCTAGAACAATCTTCTACATGTATAATACCAGAGCTTGTATTGCATTTCTGACTGAAAGCATCCACACAAGATGTACAAAAATATACCCTAAATATATATTTGTGATTCTGCTTGTAACCTTAAACAAATGTGATATTAATATGCCTGTAGTTCCACAGCTTTCCAAGTTCACACATTTTCCTTTGGGTTTTCTATTGTTTTGCTTTTTTTAAAAAAAAAAAAACTTTTGTCTGAAGTTTGGTATCACCAAAACTTTCTTTGTTTCTCCAGTCACTGGTTAAATTATTACAAAATCTCACTGATTGATGCCATTATTCAGTTGTTAACAGTGCTTTAACTGAACAATTTATTATTTACATAATCAAATTTGTGCCAACCTACTGCATATAAACATAAGGCATTTAAGAAAATTAAATTCCAAGCATTCAGTATGGTTCAGTTCAGTTCAATGGCCTCAGTGGATATTTAGCTAATAGATTCCAATGCATATGAACTAAAATCAACCAACCAATGTAACAAAACCAAACTCCAAAATAAAAACAATAAAAACAGAAAACCTCAATAAGTTATAAATAAGTCCATAGTTGATTAGAGAACTGAGCAGTGATTTTCAAATCTGCATCTATCTCAAAGGCCTTTTCCCAGTTGCAGAACAAATTTTAACTTTTCAGGATTGTACCTAAAACCACAGAAAGAGTAGGATAAAATGGCTCTTTTTTTCCATCTGTGAATACAATATTCCTTGTGTTTTTATCACAAGAAAATCCAGTACCTTCTACCCTAGGAAGTCTTAGAAAATATAAACATAGCAACCAACAGAGCTAGTAAAAAAATATAAATTCAGGTAAGTACTGTCCTCTAAAAATCAGAGATTTATGCAAGGAAATTTTAAACTACACTGCTTTATCATGAAAAGAAAAATTCAATATTTTTCCAAGTGAAATTATTTTCTTTCTGTCAATTTACATTAAGTATTTTATTTCATATTGCTTTGCAAGTCAGAGCCTGCCTGACTTGGTAAGAGTTGAGGCTGGAATTTTCAGTATCATGGTGCTTGCAATTATATTCCCCTCCTTTATCCCATGTTGTGGAAACTGATGTAATTTTAATTCTTCACATAATATAGAATTTTTATTATTTTATGTCAACATCTTTACTGAATTATGATACTTTATCTAATGTAGTCTCTTGGATGTATTCTAATTAATTAGGATATATCCTTCCTCCCCTCTATCAGCCAGTCTCATGGGCTGGACTTGCTTCCTATTGCCAGTGCTTACCACAGCTTCTCTTCAAAGTCCCATTGCATGTACCTCATAGGAAACATATTCCTGGGGGAGATTGTGACATAGAGGTAATTTGCAAACTATTAGAAACTTCTGTGAAAAATCCAGTCATTTATAAGGTTGAATGAAATCTGAGGGTAAAAAGAAAGCACCAATAATCAATAGCAAAACTGGAGACATTTGACATGTGACAGGATTCAGGGACCAAGTCATATTCATCTCTAGTTTCCCTAGTTCACAATAATGATTTTGTAAGTTCCAGGTTTTACAATACATTATTCTTTTATATAAATAGCACCTGTATCAACTTCCTTTCCCCAACTCCCATAACGAAAAGCACCCAAGAAGTCTGAGATCTTATCTTTGTTCTAAGAGTTTCACCACAGTACAATAACTACTGCATCGCATAAATTGGTTATTTAGTTTTCAGTGTCATTCTTATATTACACACTTCAATTACTTTTCCCTGTAATGTATATACTTTTCTATGTTCAGTACTGTGTGAACCCTTCCATAACATATGATATATACCACAGCATGCTGGTTTCAGCAGAATACATAGTAGAAAGCAACTTACAAAATGTTACATAGATATCAGGGTTGGATTTATGTTCTGTTTTATAACTATCTGTTGTAATGTCAAAACAACACTCACCCCCATAAAAATCAAGGTTTTTCTGGTTATTCTTAATGCATCTAATGCAATAAGAGGAATTTCCCAAATTCTAATAAACAGAAAAAAAAAAAAAGCCACTATGTTCTTTTCCACTAACTTGTCATGTTTGACTATGAGGAAGGAAAGGCTGAATAGTCATAACTGGATTTAAAACAATTCTGTACAGCATCATGATGGTAATAAACAGACCTCTCTCTGCATCTGGAGCAGTAGACATTCACGCTCAAATTCAAATCTAATTACTAATGCCATTCACCTACCCATGTTGTGCTCTGCCACATATCACCACAGCACAGTGCCAGAGATGGTGAGTACTACCCAGAGATGGTGAGACTACCCCACCTAAAACCGGAGGAGTTCCCACAATGTGATGAACCAGCAGTTATGCAGACCAGGGTATTAAGTACTCAGTGCTGTAGCATCACCACTCCAGGATGGCCACTTGCAACAGTGGAATGTTATTGAAGAGACAGCAGCTGTGGCCACCTTAGTCCAAAGCCTGCCTCAGTCTTGCTCCTATAAATGTAAGCCTTGCACCCCTAATTTCTAATTAACTTATAAAAACATCTTATGATCATCTGTGAAGCAGCAAGTTAAATTGAACCCTGCTGAAATAATAATTACTTAGTTGTCTCTTTCGCTTGCTGATCAGTGGGAACTCTGTGCTGCAACCAAAAGGTATCTTACTGTAGAGTAAATCCTATTTTTCTGAAAAAAACAAAAGCTACAGGGATTCTAGAATTTCTAATGTGCATAAAATTAAATCAACTTTGAGTAATTTTCATTTTAATGAACAGGCTTCCAAAAAAAGGTGAAATTGTAAACATGACTAAGTGTAGCATCCGCTGAAGAGCTTGGTGATGTTCTGTCTGTGCCACTATAAATCAAATTCAGCTTTTAAAATAACATTTCTTTATTTTTCAAGATTTATTTGAATGTAGGAAATGTAATTTTCTCATTAAATCAACAAAATGAGGATTGAGAATCTAAATGGAATTTTAACATGTCTAATGCAAATTTCATAAAATTACTTTAAATCAGCAAAGACCACAGGTAACAAGCTGAAAGACTGTGGCATCAAAACAAGAAATTCAGTCACAGACTCAAGTAAAAATGCTGACAAGCATTAAATGAAGAGAGAGCTGTGTTACATTCAGTACTTGCAAATGGAAAGCTAAAAATGTCAGTTTTATGGTAGCTAGCTAATCAGCAAGAAACGAGTTCAGATTCTAAGATGGACATTAAGTAAGTCCAAATTACAGAGAAAACATGATGAAAAATATTCCCATTGGAAGTCAAACTGATAGTGAGAGTTGGATGTATGTCACCATTTACACCGTTTACAAAACCAGAACAATGTGTGATCCAGCAACCTGGTCGATGGGTTACCTAATAAACATCCTACCAAGGAAACATTCTGCATTTCCCAGTATTTGACTTGTTCCTGCTATCAAAATAGTTCAACTTCCATAACATTCATCAGAAAAAGTGCAGAAAACAATGTGAAAAACAAACAATACTCAAATTACAGTAATGAGTGAATGAAAGTATCTGTGATAATGGATAATTTTGACACTATTTGGTAAGTCCACTGTGTTTATTGTACAAAGTCTGTCCTTACTGCACAATGATACAACAGAGTGATTAACTGAAAGACTTGCACAGTAAGTATGAAGACTACGAAGTCTAAATAAATCAGTCTTTATTAAACAAGGGAAAAACCACTCAGAAAATGTTTCAGAACTAACTTAAAAACTAATGAAACTGAGCTTTAGACTCCAAGTTTCAAGGTAACTTCAGAAAATAACACATAAATTACTTAGTTATCATTAATATATTGTATCTAAATCTCATTGAAATACATTCATTCACAGCCTTAAGTACATTCAGAAACAGAGGCTGGAACACGCTTTTTTCCCCTTAGGGTAAGTAGTAGAAAAATATATGATAGCACCAGGTATTAAAGAGGAGGTTTTGAGTTACATGGTAAATGCATTATCACCAGAAAAGGATTAAGGAAAACAAAGAGGAACAAGAAAACACAATTATATTTTGTATTTCTGTGCTTATGAAAACTGCAGGAACTGGCAAGTAGCAACTAATTGGAATGTGACATGATATATTGGTAAATTGTAATTATATAATTTATAGAGCAGTGACCTCCCTGTGCCATTCCTGGCTCACAAGAGTTTTATTAAGGATATTTTTTTCTTTGGTGATGACATTTGGACTAAGACTGCCAGATCAGGGTCCCTATTCAGTGAGTGAGCCAGCTGAATGTTGGGAAGCCTGATCTCGGTCATGATTTTTCAAAAGTTCATGAATGGAACAGATTCGTCAAATATTCTTAAGTACTTGCTAGTGAAATAAATACAAGATTTGTTGCTAACTCCAAGCACTCCCAAACCTCTGGGAGGGAAAGGCAAAAGTGAGAGCAACTACAAGTAAGATCATGGGTAAATACAGATAAACAGCATCCACTTAAAGACAAAACAATACATAATTAATATGGATTTTAGGAAAGCCTTTGCATATGCATTCTTAAAAGCTATTGCAGAGAAACAAAAACATGCTCCTTAAATAACTAAAAAGATATGAAATATTAAACACTTTTTGGAATCCAAGTTTAAAGTGGTATAATTAAAAGGTGCTAGTCTGAGAATAACAGCATCACGCATTTCAGGATAACAAGAAAGGACTGCAAGAAAGTGAAAAAAATGGATTCATCTGCTTAACAGCATCCATATTGAGGCTGAACTGAAATCATCAATGTTCTGATATTATTCTAGGTTTGCTCCTCATGTGCAGTTGTCAAATTGTCTTGGCCAATGTACAGAAAAAGCTGAAGCAGATTTTAGAACATTGTTTTCTAAATGGGAAACCATTCATCACCAGCAGTGTGAACAAACAATGCTGTGTTGTGTACACCAATGGCTCTCAGACACACTAATACTTTCACCTCTATGAATTTTCTGTCATTCACCTTACCTCTCCACATCAAATTTAAACACAGCACAGACAATGCAAAGAAGGGAAAATATACAGCTCTAAAGACCATTACAAGACATTTCCCAATGCAGACTGCTGTCTATCGACCAAAAGTTCAGACTGGAAGCACTGGGGCAGAGATCTGAAGCTGAGTAGAGCTTCCCTGTTTATAGAGCAGATCAGTAAGGTGGAGGGAATCATTGCCTGCAAATGTGCAAAGGTGCATGACCTAAGGCACAGCTGCTGTCTACATGCCTGAGACTTCAGGATCTGGCCGTACAGTTTGTTTATTTGCTCATATTTTTGCTGCCATTTTTTAAAAGAATGGTATTAATATCATATTGCTCTCTATTATGAATCACACATAAGTATATGAACACTTATGTTCCTGTTACTCATTTCCATTTTGTTACACAAATCGGCAGAATAAGGGCATTTACAGGTAGCCTCCTTCTTTACAGACCAGAGGACACACCAGGGAAAAATGCTACATGTACACACACAGAATCTCATCATCACTAGTTTATTAGGCAGAAGCCAATTTATTTATCAAAGCACTCAGCTTTACATCTTTTTAAATATTCTATATGGAACAATAAAACAGCAAGACATTTGGAATAGATAGCTAATGGTTACTTTTCTTGCTTTAGCAGATTTGCAGCTATGTTAAGAAAATTTGTATGTGTTCTAGAATGCAGAAGAGGAGAAATTAATTGTGTCCCATATCTGCAAATCTTGGAAGTTTACAACACATTGTGGTGAAAGACATGAAATGAACCTGTAATATCTTATGGAAACAAAACAAAACATATACCACTTTGCTGGTGTTGTTTTTGTTTGGCTGTTTTTTCATTTGGTTTGTTTTTGTTTTGTTGGGTTGTTTGTGGTTTGTTCTGGTGTTGTTGGCTGGTTGGTTTTTAATGCTCTTTGCTATGTGGACGTGACAAGAAACTAAACCCCCATAGAAAGGTGACAAAAATTTCTCATAGCCCTTGGGCAGCTGCTACTAAGAAGTACTGTGAAAGTGCCAGTTCCACAGAAGTCTCCCCTAAACACACACGTTTGTCTGTCCAGCTCTGGTAGGAAAGACACCAATTTGTAACCTCAATGGGTGATGAGGGAAACAAAGATCTCTGGATTAACTGAGGAAACAAAAGTTCTAGGCAAGACAGTATGTACAGACACATTTCCTTATGCTGCATCTTTTCTGTTGAGATGACGTGTGTATTTGAAAAGGGTGATTTGTGTTTGCAGGTCACAGCTCTCAACAGTAAGTCTTGTAGGACAGACAAACCCATCCAGGCCTACAGGACTATCATGTACCCAAAGCTTATCTCTCATATGACTCAGTCTAACAAATGGAAGAACTGGAGAGTTAAAGAAGGATTAAGACACTGGAGTTTTGCTGTTGGACAGCATGCCCGGCCTGGCACCACTGTCTCAGATGGCTGAAGATCTTTTTGCAATCCTGAGCCACATCTATAAGCCCAATTATTTGCAGATCATTTGCATCCCTAATGAACCTCAAATAGCACAAGATGCCTTTGTTGAGAGATCCTCACCAGTGAAGTGTAGAGAGCAAATTAGCTGCTAGGATGGTAGGTATCTACCCTAGAACGGGCAGAAGAGCTTTCCAAAGTCTGCTGACCTGTGTTAATTGGATTAGTATTTATTACAACAAAAAGTTAGAGATCTTCTCTAACTATCTGTGAAACAGAGATCTATTTTTATATGAACATTCTAAACTAACATATAGCATTACACATCTGAATCTGCACATTGAACTGGGTCTCAGCCTATATGCCACTGTGGTAAGTAACATCACAAGAGGGAAACGATGCACCCAACTGGTTGGTGGATTCTATAGAAACTGGATTGCTCCCTGCTGTTTTCACGCTATACAGAGAAGCAGAAAGTGTTAAAACAACCAACCAACCCACCCCCCCAAAAAAAGCCAACCAACGAATGAAAAAAACAAACAAACAAAAAAAACCAAAAACCAAACCCACTGCATTTTATTGTCTAATGAAAATCAGCAAATCTGAGTAATAAAAGCAAAAAAGCTTTCAAAATTAAAATCTCTCTGAAGCAAATTTTCCAGGGTAGCTTGTTGGAAAAATGCTTCCAGCTGTTTTCTTCCTTATTAATATTACTAGTCACAAGGTGGATAAAAAGGGAAAATGCACACAACAATAAATTGCAAGGTTTTACAGAACACCTCTCTTAGACCATCATTTCATAATAGAAGAGAATCAGCAAGCACTTTGCAGATTGAAAAAAGGTTGGCAATGACCTGGGCGAATTGATCAGGCTAAGAACATGGCACAAATTAGTGGCAAAGGCAAAACATTCTATTTTGGGGTAAGCAGTCCAATGAACAAGTCTACTATCCAACCTCCTCTGATATGGTTCAATACTGACCCAACCTGTCACAAGATATCAGTTGGGAGAAATAACTGAAAAAAAGGAAAAACCCTTATTTTTCCACCGTTAATGCTAAATGCATGAAGGTCAATGGAAAGCTGAACACCAGGTTTGACTTTTAGTTGGAAAATGTTCCTCAAAGAAATGAAAGTCAAAAACCTAATAAATTTTCCTTCACACTACTTGCTTAACAATGATGCACTTAGTTCTTTGCATTTTCAAATTGCTTCACAAATATTAACTAATTAGTAAAAGATGAAGCACAGCATTTTAAGTAACAAACATGGGATGAAAATGAAACAAAAGAAAAAGATACCTTTTTCTGCAGTCACACCATCTGACAAATAGAGGTGATTTTTAATTACACTGAATGCCTAATAATTACAAATTACCATGTATCAGTGATCAAACAGCTTTCTCTACTGGGTCATAGGAATTAATGGGAAAATACAGAGAACAGACTTTTCAGATATAGTTTATATGTCCTCCATGAGATGTTTCTGACTGTTCCTTCCCTATTTCCTTAGTAACAATTAGTCTTTATTTATTTATTTTTAATTTTTTAAATTTATCATGTAATCAGGTTATTATATTTTCAGCTACTTGGAGGAAAAAGGCATTTTACAGATGGCTGCTACAGTATTACAAATGATAGAAAATCATAGGGTTTAGAAGACCCCACAGACAGAACTATAATCAGTTATATGAAGATATGACTAAAGAAGTTTATATTTTCATGTATATTTACGAAGCTCAAAGACAGAACACATCCACAAAGAAGGTGGAGTTTACAACCATATTTTATATATAGCAAAGCGAATTTTCACGAATACAAACATTAAATCAGACACTGTAGCAGAAGAGATACTAAAATATATCTGAAATGAATTCTTAAATTAAATATGGCAGTCAAAAAGCTAGAGGAAAAAAAAAAATCAACATTTCTTTTTCTCAGTGGAAAAAATGACTGATTATTACAGTTTATTGATAAAGTCCTCCAGTGTCCTCGAGATCCCAATTATGTACTTATTTGCTATCTAAAACTTGAAATAAAACTCACAAAGCTTACAATAACTGCAGACTGGAATTGTTATCGGCACTAAGCTTCTGTCACATAACACAAGGATTTCAAAGTAGTTTCGTATAAATGACTCACATGTTGGATACTTCTGGTTTGATCATGGTGCTCCAATATAATATATATATATTATAATATGTTCACATAATCAGTAAGAAAATTTCTGTATCAACCTGTTCAATTTCAAGAAAATTCTAAAAACTTATTAGTTATCTGACATAGTGTAATTTGACTGTTTTCCCATTTTAGTAACTGGCTGGAACACTGTAGACACAGATCTATGGATCAGAAT
The DNA here is from genome assembly GCF_964273445.1 of Streptopelia decaocto. Classification (NCBI taxonomy): domain Eukaryota; kingdom Metazoa; phylum Chordata; class Aves; order Columbiformes; family Columbidae; genus Streptopelia; species Streptopelia decaocto. The sequence continues at coordinate 10,781,967 of NC_138663.1, read as the reverse complement.
TTATTGTGCCAAAACAGTACTGAAAATGCTTATCCTACTCATTAAGAAATGGACCATTTTCCTAATTTGTCCCTAAAATTATTTCACCTCCATTCCACTTTTAGTCACATTTTTGGTGCCCATTTTAAGCACTTGAAACCCAAGTTTCTTGAGTGTATGCCTAATACCCATTGCAATTTGGCACTGCCTCACTTCAGTGACCTATTAGTTTCTTATGACCACCTAACACAACCTGTACCTTCTGAGAATGGTTGGTAGCAAAATGCAAAGAAAGGATACAAGGAAAGAATGCTTAAAAGTGACAGTTCTCTCTCTTATTCATGTAGCTTTTAATTCACTTAATCACAGCATCCTTTTTCCTGCACTGAACCTCCTTCAGCAGTGTCTCTGTTACTGTACTTTTCAGGAAGTAAAATAAATCCTTAAGTATTAAAATAAGAGAAAGAGTGACATGAATTTTTCAATTACTTTTGGAAAGAGAAAAATATTTTTCACTGCAACCTAGAATATTCTGGAGGGAAAATAGTACAGCAGAGATTCCAGAATTTATATTATTTTCCCACAGCACATTACTTTAGGGCCAGAAGAAAAAAATAACCCATTGAGATGATGAATTACTGATTATTTTAACATAGGCATAAAAGAGACAATGTTTCTTTTAGTGAACTCACATGACATGCTTCCCTGCAGCATGCAGGGTCTAAACAGCATCTCAAAGAGGGGCCACAGCAGGCACTCTGTAAGCACATTGCTGAACCAGCTCCTACCAGAATTAGTGGCGAAGTTGCTGCCAAGTTCAAGTTCAGGGGCTGCATGTTCACATGCAGCTAAAGGGCCATGTGTGAGCGTCTTGGTTTCACAAAGATTGAAATATCATCCTCACAAAATCAGAACTGATGGTTTTTCCAAACATTGTTTAGGAATTACTCTGGGTTGCTCAGTAAATACAGGAGGATGGGGGGGACACAACATTGCTGTCCTTTATATGTCTTCAACTGCTCTGCCCAACTGGAAGGCCGAAACAGCAATGACTTTTACACCAAATATGAAAGGTTATCTCTGTTACATTTAATTTTGTGAAGGTTTTGAGGTGAGTCAGCAGAAGGATCAAAATGCTGAGGGATGCAGTGGTGGTAGAGATTTGACGCAACCTAGACAAGCACTAGAACATTAAGGAAAGGGAAAAGGGAGAGTGGTTAATTATGAGAGAAGATTGTTTCTTGATGCTTAATTTCAATCACATTCAGAGAATAATATTTTCATATAACTTCTGTGAAGAAATAAGACTCATCAGTGCTAACTGATTGATCATCATTTCCTTCTGGTAATAGAAACAATTTTCACCATTGGAATTTCTAGTTGAGTTATGTAACTTTGGTTAATATTTTAATTTTTGATGGAAGCATTAGTTAATATGTATCATCAATAAAAATTACAATGGCTGTTAATTTTGTGGGGTTTTGTTTGTTTGTTTTTTAAAATTATGTCAGTGCTAATAATTGGAGTAGAGACTAGAACACTGAAGGACGTTGGAACTGAAAATGACAAACACTTGTTTCTACATTACAATTAAGTGAAGGAAAATGTCAAAAATATTCAGTGTATGACTCCAAGCTGGCTGGGTATCTGTAAAGTCAGCATCAGCTTCTTTATGAGCAAGCACTACCTATTAACAAAATTGATCCTCTCTTGAAAATATGAGAAACAGACATTTGTTGCATAAATAAAGGAATGAGGATTCATTCTCAAATTCAGAAGCTTCACAGGTTGGAAGAATATACACAAATCTCTGATATATTGGGTTTCTCACAATTATAAAATCACATCAATCAAGTTAAACTTGATTTAAGTTGGTGTATTTATGTATTTTTACAACTTTTTTTTTTTTTGAGGGGGAGAGGAGGTATTGCTCATTCAACCAGTTTGTTACATATGTAATAAAGATATAGTCATTTAGAAATATTTTTTTTTCCTTTCTTCACTGCCACTCACTACTTATCATTTTGCTGTTCAGCAAATAAGCCATTGGAATATCTACTGTCAAATTGAAACAACTGTACCAAAACCTCTACTGGTATAATTTTAAAAAATACTGCTTTTAATCTGTATCTGTGCTCCAGCTGATTCCTAACAGCCATCCCCAGCAAGCATCAACCACATTACGTCAAAAGTGAGCATGATTCTTGTTTTGGAAAGATAAAGGGTAGAAAACGAAAAGATGCAATCTCATGAAAAAACTACCTAACAGGAACATTTTTAGTAAAACAGGAAAAATATACTTCAAACCTTTTCCTCTTTAAACAATCTCCAAAAGGAGTAAGGACATGGACCACCACGGAAATGTGCCCATGCAGCTAAAGAGGTTTCTTCCGCTACAGAATCTTCCCAAAACAAAACAAAACAAACAAAAAAATTGTCTTATGATTTTCCAAGGAAAGGTCTGAATTTCAGAAGAAAAATTCATAAATGAAACATTCAAAAACCAAATCTATACTGTTTTATTCTCGTATGCTTCTTACTATAAAAATACTAATTCTTGGCCTACTTCATTTATTCAAGAGTTTTGTCTCTTCTGTTTAAATTCCCAAGTGCTGCTTCTTCACCATTGGTTAATTCTTCACAATACAGCTGTGCATAGAGCTCTATGGACACTACTACATCTCACAAACGCAGAATACAAAGATCTCTGCCAAAAAGTCAGGAATCTAAAGACAAACTTTTAAAGGTAGTGATTTACCATCTTGGCATTTATTACTAAAAGACAGTGTAAACTGCCTAAAAACTTAAAACCAAAACCTGCTGTTCTAACTATTGGGGTGAATCTCTTTGCAATATCACTCTTTTTTTGACTTTGTCTTTGCAGTGCAATTTTTGAATCATAAGCAGTTTAAGTACAACTACCTTAAAGTGTGTTGTCATACTAAGAGAAAGCTTTGAAGTGTTTTAGATCTGAGAATTTGAGACAGACAAAGAGGGCTTGAAGTGCTGGGAAATAAATAATCACGCCTTAGTGGCACTTCTTATTAAATCAGTAAAAACAGTTCTAGCTCAATAAACACCGCGGACTTCAGCTACAGATCCTACATAGCCAAAATGTAGTTAGTACCTCATAAAGCACAAAAACATTTGAGATATTGCCTGTATAAGCCTACATTTATGACCTCATAGAATGCTACAAATGAAACAGGTGCCTGTTGATATTCTAGGTTGACCTCAAAGAGCAGAATGAACAAGAGGCAACAGGCACAAACTTAAATGCACGAAATTCCACTTAATCATAAGTAAAAATCGCTTCAGTGTGAGTGCTGTTGAACACTGGCACAGGTTCCCTAGAGAGGTTGTGGAGTCTCCCTCCTCAGTGATTCAAAACGCTAATGGACAAGGCCTTGAACAATTTGTTCTGATGACCCTGCTTGAATATGGGGTTGGACAAGATGACCTCCAGAGGGTTCCTTCCAGCCTCGGCAATTCTGTGGTCCTGTGTGGGAACATACCTAAAACACAGACTAAAGACTGAGTCCAGCAAACTCTTCTAACTCTTCTACAATATATATACATATATATATATATATATATATTTGTTCTTTTTTTTGGTCAAACACCAGTGAACACAGGGGGTTCAAGGAAAGCAGTCACACACAACAAATTACTTAGAGGTGCTGTTTTTTTTTTTTTGCAGGATTAGGATAGGTTTGGGACTTCTAGAGGGCTATTGGAAATAATGTGATATTGACTTACAAATGAATTTCTCTCAAGACAACCTGCAGCTCCAGAAGTGAAACAAATTAATAAGATAATGATTCTGCAAAAAATAAATTATTCCCTTTTAATAGCATAAATCAGAAATAACTTCACGAGTCAGTTAAAATACATAACTTTGAAAATGGGTTTGTGCTAAATATCTTTCTTCAGTGCAGAAATTGTCTCCTTGCCACCTAATTCAGTGCCTATTGTAATGTGGATCTTTTAAACCCTGGAAGAGCAACTGACCTATCTCTAAGTAAATGATACATAGGCACTGGGTTCAGCTCAGGGGCTTGCTTCCCAGCTGGTGCATTTAAATACAATTGCAGTCCAGGGGAAAGGTAGAAAGCTAGATGCATGCCCTTGGGGACAGGATGTTCCCAGAAGATCAAGTCTTAAGCATCTTTCTGTGGAGATGGCTGAAGGACCACTGATGCCACCTGAGTGAAAGGAAGATAAAGTTCTGCAGCTGCTGTGGTTCACTGCTCAGAGCTGCCTGGCTCTTTTGCTAGGTGGGAAATGAGAATTGATTGTAGATTCCACATTAGGTGTCTGACTCCACATGGAAGGACACTAGAGGCAAAACCAGCCTTGCACCAACTTTTCCCCAGCATTAGTCCCTGCTGTCTGACCTCAGTGACCTCCCAAAAAAAAAAGAACTGTGAAAGGAGGGCTACCCTGTTTTTTCTGTCATCTCTTTCTTGCATTTACCCTAACAAAAAGGATCATCTTTAGGGCAGAAACTAAGCCTATATTTGCACAGTACAAAAAGTGTAACCCATCATCAAGTACACCAAAATAAATAAGAATTCAGCATCTAGTTTATTTATCATCACTTAGTAGTGAAATAGGGAAAACATGGTGTTTACAGACATGTAAGAGCTCAAAAAATGAATACTGATGTAAATTATGTCACATGAGAACTCAGGAAAAACACTGCTAAGAAAAATGACAGCAAAAACCAAAACAACATCAGTAACAAAAGCATCAGACTTCTTCGGTGTAGAAAATAATTAAACAAAAGAAAATAAATAAGGCTTTCCCTTGTTTGTGGTTTTAAGAGTAGGAAAGCCTTTTGCCTTAGTTAAAATCATAAGATGAATGGAAAATACTAGAAAAACAATATTACAGAAATAATTATTTTATTTCATTTTATACTTATATACTTTATACCCTCCAATGGCTGATCTAATTCTTTAGGCAATGCAAGTATTTGTTGGAAGTTGCTTATCTCACCAATATGAAATCAAAGTAAGACTTACACCCTTGAGACATTAATAATAATAATAATAATAATAATAATGAACATCTGAATCAGTCCACCAGGGCAGTAATTTGATCAGGATTAAATAAATAAAATCAAAATTCATAAACCATTGAGAGAAAAGCGGAGACCTCTACTACATAGTCTACAAAATATGCTTCATTTTTCTACGCAGATTTCAGTTTAGCTCTCAGTTATTTAGCACATGGAAGTCTTAAGAAAAACATGGTGTAGGTAACAGCTGTGGGGTCACTGAAAAGCTGGGGGCTACATTACATAAAAGTTGGCTATAACATGAAACAGGAGGTCCTGATGTCCCTCAAGTACTTTTTATGAGCTCTCTCCTGAGATTTTTAGACACCTGGACTCTTTCTCTGCCTGAGGAATTATAAGTGACCCAAAGTGTATAGAGTATGTGCATCTCCTGACAGAGAACTTCCAACTGTGAAATATTCACAGGGACATGTCAGCCCGGTTATCCATGACTGAACAAACACATGTGCCAGCAGGTAAATCATCTGTTCTTGGGTTTTGGTCAGTTTTCTATTCTTCTCAAGAAGCATTTGTCACAAATATGAAAGAAATTAATTTTCCATCTTAGATTATAGGATTAACCAAAAGGCATTATATCAGCTAGCCTCAGTAAATACAGCAGTTTGGACTAAACCAAAGATTTGATCTTAAACGGTCATGCTGATATAAGTACACTGAGGTTTACACCTAACATATGATAGTCACAGGTAAACTATTTTTCATTGTTTCTCACACATTATTTGCAGGTGAGATGTGGGAGCATGACAAGTAATTTTGCAGTCCTAAAAATACAACATCTTAGGAGAACTGAGAGATTTCATGCTGGAATCCATGATTTAATAAAATAGCTTGCACTTCATTGTACTGATATTCCAAGGGGAATACAGTGCCATAATACAAATCCATTTTTCATATATCCAACATCACTCCCTGCCAAGCACATTTCTTCTCTCAAGCTGATATCTTCTGTACTTGAAAACATCAAAAGGGACACTAAAAAGCATTTGCAAGATCACATTTCCACAATAAGCTTTCTACAGACTTCATTCTGAAGCACAAGTCTGCACAAAGTTCTTCTTGTTTGATTCAACTAACAGCCTATTTCACAGCTCTAACTCTTCTGGTTTTACTGTGTGACTCAGCCAACGGCAACAGAACAGTCTGGATTTTAACAAAATGAGATTCTTCAAAGTAAAGATTTAAGATTTATGTCTTTGCTGCTTTTTTTTTTTTTTTTTACCACTGCAAAACTAAAAAACACCCTTGCTGTCAAATCTATCTTTACATTTTACCCCCCTGCAAAAAGTGACATTCCCCTGAGTTTGGGATGACCTCCATGTGTGACAGCCAATCAAGTGAGTAATAAAGAGGATTAACGTAATTTTTGTCACAGAGATGAAGTTATCTTGGAACAAGAACATCTGAGTGAACTTGAACTCCTGCTCAAACTCTATACAAACTCTATCAAAGTTTCAGAGGCTTTGACCATAGTTGATAGTTAAGTAGATAGTAACTTGATAGTTAAGTAGAGCCATAACAGTGCCCCCAGGCAATGCAATTTGACACTTTATGCCATTGAAATGTTAGATGGATCCCTAGCCTTACTTTCTGTCCATGTAAACAGCACCGTCCCAAGAAATCTCCAATGGACAGATTGTGGGAGTTACCCTGGGCCAGGTATAGGTACGACCACTTCATTGGGTGAAATAGTTCAGTTCTAAGGGAGTGCGTCATTTTCTGCCAGCAGGTCTTAGCATCTGCTGGACATAATCACCTGTATAGATGTAGCTGAAGAACTGACTCATAATGTATTCTTAGCCTTGATGAAGTAAGGAGGACTTTTGCCACGGAAGCTAATGGGCTGGGACTTTAGGTACAGCCTTGTCAAGTTTCACACAGTGAGGATATGCATGTAGCATCCAAGAAGAGTCTGGACAATGCCCTCAGACACATGGTGTGAACTGTGGGGTTGTCATATGCAAGGACAGGAGCTGGACTTGATGATCCTTGATCCAAGCCCAAAGCCTGGTGCCGCTGTTTCTAATGTAACTTGGTGTCCCCACATAGCTTCTACAGCTGGTTTGGTATCAATGGATGGCCCACAGCTGCAGCACCCAGAGCATGAAATAGGCAGTGATGGTCCACTGCTGCAGAAGAAATGTCCCATAAATGCACCTTCTTGCCAGAAGCCTAATGCTAAGGATCCTTCCATGCTGAGCCCCAGGTGTGTTGGTGATCTGGCCTCAATACTAGAGACATGGTTTATCTTCCATTGTCATCCTGTGTCCAGATGAGAAACATTCAGACACTGGATTTCTCAGAGCTTGAAGGATCCACATACACCAGCTTTCTGCTCTGTAAAACTACAATTCCCCACTGTGATAATGTGCTGTGAAACCCAACTCAAACTGTTTCCAAGATTTTCAGATGCTGTGATCAGCAGCAGCTTGTAAGTCTTTATATAAATAAAATTAATTTATCTAATGCCATAGAATGAAGCTACTTGACTTCAATGCCAAGCAAACTTCTTATGAATGACTAGATTTTGCAAATGAGAGAGGAATAAACTCCATTAAAACATGGCTATTACAAATTCTGCTGCATTTATTTGACAAGTTATAGCTCAATAATCTAGCAGATATGCTGTAGTACATTTCTTAAATGCAATTAAGCCTTAGTAGTATGAGACCTCACTACAGCATCTGCTATTAAATCCTTACTGAGGGCTGTAAAAGAGAGACAAGGATTTCTTTTCTTTCCTCCTTGTCTTTTTTTTAGGAGATTATAGAGTGAACTGCTTAATGAAGTGCAGATTATCATTATTTTACTGAACATAACTGTGACAAAATATTTACACATAATTAATTTATCTCTGACTTTCCCAGCCATAAAGAAGCTCAGAACACAGGGGAAAAGGATGAGAAAAAAGAAAGAGAATTTGAATTTCTTTGCTCTTTTTTAGGGCAAGAGGGAGGGAACCTTGGGGAAAAATACCCAAAGTTAGTTGCTGTTTGCATAGTGATGCTAAATCTGGCTCCCAACAGCAGGCAGAGAAGTCAGAAATGTGCAACAGATCTGTACAATGGTGCAAGAAGGGAATCCAGCTGACAAAGGAGCGATGCAGCCAGGCCCCAGATCAGGCCAGCATGTTCAGCTAGCCAATTCCTTTGTCATTCCAGTCACTCACCTCTATTTATGAAATTGGTAGTAGGAGAATATATCTGTTTTGTTTTGTTTTCTTTTGTTTTTTTAATATGAGTATCTCTTGTGCTGTCCAATCCACTGGAAAATCAGAATCGATATGCTACCTCACAAGCATCCCCAACTCCAATTACCACTGAAGAAGTGCACAAATTGAATTAAAACTTATGAAGAATGAAAACTAAAACAAGCTAACATTTATCTTGCCCTCTGGATCTCCTGTCACAAAATTGGACTAGAAACTGCACAAAAACTATAAATAAGAAGTTCACACTCAGTTTCTTGATCTTGGGATCCAGATTTCCCTGATGCTCCTCAGAACCTGCAAGATATCTTTAGCATCTCTTAGAATGCTGTTGTCCCAAACATGTTTACTGACTGTCAGCCCAGATTCTTTATTGAGAGCTAGTAGTAAATGGAAGGTTTTTTTCTTCTTTACACTTTAAATACAGAGAGTAAATTTTAATCTGTATGTTTAAAGAGCTTCATACTGAGATATAAATCTCACCCCATCAGATCTCAGAAAAAAATCTCATTCACAGCAGTCCATATCAAGCTATAACTAGTTTAGTAAAAAAAAACTGTTAGGTGTTGAACTTGCCTTTCATAAAGAGGTTGCTCCACAACTGGCTAAATCCTCATTATAAATCAAGTCTACTTGGCAGTGAGTAAAACACACATCACGATTAAATGCCAAATTTACGATTTACAGGACACATTTACGGGAAGAGGGGATCTGTCAATGGATTGCCAGGGAGTAAATAGACAAATAAAAACATATTTGTTATGATATGAGCATAATTTTTCAGGGCAGAGGCAACATCAGGATGAGATTTGTTGATTTCTGAGTACCAGTTGACACTGTGCAAATATCCTGAGAGCTTTTTAGCTGAACAAAACAGAGGAAGAATTGCATGAAGTTAAACTAGAAAACAGGTACCTATCAGTTGTGGGACAGTTGTTTATGTTGGAGCATCTGTCTCTAAATACAGCAGCTATCCTATTAGTTTTATATTTTCAATAGAATATATTCTTTATATTCAAGTAATAGTGATGACAATGGTGTTAGAAAACTATAGTCCATCCTGAACCAGTTGTAATCATTGGGACTGGTCCACTCTTGAGGCTCTCAGTACCCCAAACACAAGAAGAAAGGTCTCCAAGATGCTGCAGTGTGCTCCTCCACTAATCTGCAAGGCACAGCCTAAATATCAGCAAAGCAGGGTATCAGTTTTGAAGCCACACATTGGAGAAGCAAGCAGTAAACATTGCATTTAGCAGGATAGCAGGAAGACCATCTGTACAGATGAAGAAAACTGCCTTCACAGCAAGTACTCCTGTGCTTCATCTTCCTGTCAAATCTCTCCTCCAGACTGCTTTGCTATTTTTCCTCTCCTTCTTACTTATTTTGCTTGGCCAGTTCTTTGCTCTTCCTGAGGCTTGTAATTGGGGTAACACCACCACCAGCAACACCACTCCCCAGATGAACAGAGAAGGGATGTTCTTGCTCTCCTTGGCTCATCTCCGATGATGCATGATAGAGAAGAGAGGAGGAAAAGGGAAAAGAAAACCTGAACACTCAAGGGAAGGGAGAAGTGAGCAGAACCACCACTGAGCTATTGGGCCATCTGCTCCCCAGCTGAGCTCTGGGAAGGGTGTGAGCTCACAGCTAGAACGAGGGAGAATGCTGACTTTGTCACCTCCTGAGGCAGGTCTGATTCACTGCTCCAGGCATCTGATCACCCAGGAAGATTGCTTCCTGTAAAGGAAAGAAATTCTAAGGTCTGTACTTTCATGAATTATCTTGCAATTGCTTTTATCCTATCAAAGAAATGTAAACCAGAGAACAATCCTGCACAAAAAAGGACTTTCTCACAAAACCAGGCAAACTAGCCCTCCATCAGTTGGTCTTCTCTAACTCAACAGGAATAGAAAGGGGTTTTGTTTTTGTTTCCCCTACATGTGCACAGATATTTATTTCTACCCCTACATAGCTTATAGTACAATTTTCACTACGTCAACTCCCTAGATAGTTCCAGGAACATGGAAGAGCAGGTCATCACCTTATTATTGCACAGAATACTTCATAGAGGACAAACTAATAGTATGGTATGAAAAAAAAAAACAAAAAAAAAGCAAATTTTTTTTATAAAACATTCTCCTATTTAAAAGTGTGAAGATTGAATAGGAGGTTATGAATTGGATTTCCATCTGATTCTTGAATTCTGCAGACATAAGCAGTATAATAAAGAAGGAGGAGATGAGGAAATAATGTCAGCTTCTAAAAACCACATTGTTTCTTCTTGTCTTGATTTATACAGAAATCTAAATATAATAATGTATGGATTCCCTTAATTGCCATTAACAGGGCAGAGGTTGTGATTTGCAAGGATATAATTACAGTATTTTTCCAGAAGAACACAATTGAGAATAACTTTGAAAGAACAGAAGAAAAACTATCAAAAGCAAAACTGAATAGAAAGAATGTGGAGTATTATTGCAGCTCAACGAAAAAACAAGAATGCTAATTATAAATCACACAATTGCACGGGAAAGTTCAATTCACACTTATACTAATTAAAGGATGTCTTCATGAACAATCTAAAAAGCCAGCCAAAATCAAATTTTCTTAAAGGATTAAAGCTGCAAAAGCAATGGAAATGCTTAGACCAGAAGAGCAAACTGCCAAAGGCACATGGTGTTCCAGAGCAATGCAGAAAAGAGAAACATGTCAAAAGCATTTATTTCTGAATTCTATATAAACAAGCCAAATTGGTAGGCAAGATACCTTCAGTTTACCCTAGCACAAAGTGTTCACAACCCTTTCCCTTCTTTCAATTACTACACACCATTAGTACTCAGCAAATTAGATAGTTTCAGATAAATTAGCAAAGAATTCAGGTGTTAAAATTAGACCTACTGAAATAATTATTTTCCAGCTGTAAGACTGCAACTATACACCATAATGTGTTCCGTAAGCCCTATCCCACTTTTCAATAATTAAATATTCATTGGACTACAGACAGAGACAGACTGACTCAGCAAGCCCAAGGGTTCCGAGACAGGAGATCAAAACTCAAACCTCTGCTCAAAATAAGGCTTAAAAGAGATCTAAAAGTGGGATTCCCTGTGTCCCAGGGAATGCCTAACTGCTTGATATTTGGGACTATAAAATGAGGCAACACTGTTCTTTCAGCTCCTGAGAGAGAATCAGCTCCCTTTCCCGAGGAACTGAAACTTTTAACAACTGAACTTTCTACATATATAAGTTCAACACATTATTGACACTACTTGTAGCTTAGTAAAACAAGCACAGTCATGATTCAGGTGCTGGTCCATGACTATTCATCCTGTTTTACTGTTAGCATGAGTCCTGGTTTGATATTGCCTCTGTCAAAAATTGGTCAGTTTGGGGGACAGCACTAGCCAGACCCTCATCCCTCATCTATGATCCCTGCAAGGCTTCCTCTTGCAGGAGGACAAGCAATTTTAGCTGCAGGGATGCAACCTGTGCCATGCAAGGCCTGAGAACAGGCTTCAGAGAGGCACAACCTGGGAGGCCACAGCATCAGGCAGATTTATTGGAAGCACCAAAACTGGTATTTAAGTGGGTTCTACCCCACAACAGACAGATTCACAAGGAAATTGTCAAAGAGCACTAGAAAGATTTTTATGTTAAAAGTTACACTAGCACTGGAACCCGGAGAATTCGGGAGACAGCAACAACACAAATTTGCCAGACTATGCACTTTAATTGCAAGCAGTCATCCTCAGCAGAAAGGAAGGTGATCAGGAGAACCCAATGTCCCATTACTGCTGGTTCTCAGGTACCTGCTGCACTCAAAGAGTTCTCAGACAACTAAAGGAGAAAATAATTACTATGAAATTAATAGAGATATAAAACCAGTGAGGGAAAAAACAAGAAGAGGTACAAAAAAGAAGGCTAAAAAGGAGAATTTGCAAATATGTGTCATATGACACTGCACACAGAACCTTGCCTGAACTTAAAAAAAGTATTGTAATTTGCAGTGGCTAGAGAAATTCCTAATAAAAATGAGATTGCAGTTGGGATCAGTAAGAACATAAAACAGAGAAAGGTTACGATAATTAGAATCAACCCTTGATAAAGCAAACTAAAATTTACCAATCAAAATAAATTATCTAATAGAATGAGGCTTATCACAAATGACAACACTTTTGCATGAGACGGTATCCAAAAACCTAAAAAAAAAAAAAGGAAAACAACCCGAGGCAGTAAGGCAGACAGAGTTCAAAGCAGCAGCACAGCAAAAACAACAGACACAGTTGCATACACTGTCAAAAATGAAAATAAGCCAAGAAAATGCCCAGGAGATACAAAATTTTTGCAAATGCAGCCAGCACATACATAACATCGATGGGAAAAAACAGTCTTTTTTGATCAGCATTTTTGTAAGAGTAATACAGGATGTTGTGAAATAAGTGGGGAGATAGAAAACAAAACAGACAACAAGATCTTGGCTGATAGCTCAGACATTCGTGTCTGCCACAGTTTCATGAATATTTGATAGTGGATGTTGGGAAAATGCAGCAAACTCAGGTGTTGACACTGGAATTTAACTTTAGAAAATTGGACAAAATGGCAACATCCCCCACATAATCCCAGGCAGGGACTGGAAATGGCAGGAAGGCCCATTTAGCCTTTAGCTTTCATTTGGAAGCTCTCAGAAGGCACTAACCACAGCAAGATGAGAAAATGGAGGTGCTGGGATAAGAGGATTCGCAAGCTTTTAATATTTAATTTTCTAGAAAAGCCAGCAGGCCCAAGCAAGACTGCTCTAATATTAATCAAGCAACATTTGTGAGCTGAAATCAGGAAGATACTTGTGTACCCTTGAACTTGGGAGTTATAGTCATTTGATCTTCATTTAGTTTTGTACTTTTATGGATTGACCTCACCAGAGAGAACCTGCAAAAGGTATTTTGAGGCTCCTGTTGGCATATGCAGCCACTGAAACAAGAAACAAATATGGTCTTTTTCTTAAAGGCAAAGAGAAAGCCTGAACAGAACTCAGATAAAAGCAGCTTCAGAAGTCATAGTAGTTCATGCACAAACTACACAGGGCTTGGGGCTTTCCTGGAGGCTGGGAAATAGCAATGGCAAGTGCTACCTACTAATTGATTCCCTGTGCTAGCGTTATGACAGGCTCAGAATGGCTGCAATAATGTTCTAAGGAAACTCCTTCTTGAGAGTAATTCTTTAAAAAAAATATATAAAAAAACAACAACACAAACAAAAAAAATACCCAACAAAACAAAAACAAAATACCATTGCAAGTACTCTACAGCCACTTCAAAGTAGTTAAGCAATTACAGGGCAACGATTGTAACAAAATAAACATCCCTTATGGATCAAACAGGCTTTGAGTTTCATGAGAAGTGTGCATTTCTAAAGGGTTTGTCTTGGTTTCAGCCTCTCTCTAGACAGGAATTAAGGTTAAATTCATAGCAGCAATGTCCTATGGACTAATGGATGTTTGGCCTAAGCAATTCAAACCTCTACTCACTCTGATAATGGATTCTGCTTATTTCATTATAACCTCTGTATTATAACATATCTCACAAGCTATTTTAGCACCTCCACATACTTCAAACATTAGTAAAAATTAATCAGAAGAAATCTTCAATGCATAAAATCCAGACATCTACATTTAAGAATATTCCAATAAGAGGGATATTCCTGGCTTTGCTGTCTTTGGAAACAATAAGTATTGCATTAAACAGTTGTGGTTCCTACTGATAGTCAAGAATAACAGCTATTGAACCAAAATTCACCCATTTGCAGTTAACTGGAACAATGATAAAGGTAAATGCAGGAATTTTTCTGCATTTGTGACTCTTTCACAAAGTCCAGTGTTGTCTTGTATGGCTCACACACTGTATGTGATTGTGCATTTATACTAGAAAAGGTGGTGTATTGAGTGACAAGAATTTAATTACTGTGCACAATACATCCCAGTATTCCATTCGTGCCTCTGAGAAAGTGCAAGGTCATGCTCAGCCAGTATATAGCTGATTACAGAAAAAACTGTTATATCAAAGGAAAAAAACTGAGCAAAAGCTGTTGTCAGTCATCTCTGTCCTTTACTGATTATGAAGGTATCTTTAAACATAGCCCCTGCAAGAATTTTCTCGTGCAAGTATTTCACCTCACATGTTTATTCTGTTTCTTCACGTATAATTATAGGAGTATTTGTGAACAAAGCATACAAGGCACTAAATTTTTGCCTCTTCAAAATATTGGCTGAATTTCTGTATAATACAGTCTGACTGCTACTAGCACTGATCTGAGGAAATAATTTCCAAATTCAGCCTTTAGTAGTACTATGACATCCCATTTGTATGTAAGTGAATTCCAAGATAAAGTGTTTTCCTTTCTCACAGGCAAAATTTATACTAATATAACTGTAGAATATAATATAAAGCTATCATACATTTTCGCTCAGGAGAGCATTTAAAAGGAAAATACTGAGTCACATTTTGACTCTCTTATCTTTTTCATTTTAGCTTAAAGTTACTGATTTTTTTATTTAAGATAACTTTCAATTACCTATTAACAATGTTAGAACTTGAATCACCAATTGTCTGTTGCTCTGTATATGCTAACATCAGCTTAGACCCAATTCTGCCTTCATTAATTTTCTCATATCTCCAAAATCACATCCCAGTACAGCATCCTAGATTCACTATTATAAATTGGGAGTAGAAAATACAGACGTCAAATTCAGTGCCATGCAGCAAAGGACTTAACTCAGTCTTTCAAGAGGTAAGACTTCAGTTTGGGACCAACCTTATGCACCAAAAACAAATTAAAAAAAATAAATAAATAAATCCAGGAGTGGCTTTATCTGACCAAATAGGTAGTATCAGAGCTGTCTGCCTTTGACTCCCCTCTACTGACTGGAAAGGTGTGATTGATTTGACTGATTCTAGATGCCTACTTCAGGATGAGATAAATAGCACCCTTTCTAGAAAGGCCTCCTTTGTTCCATTGAACATGTAGGTAGCCTCAAGTGACTGACTCCAATACAGACATTGTAGACTTCTCATATTGAGTTCCTCTTGCTCATACACACCTTCTTGGGTCACACAAAGAGTGATCAAAAGACATTATCAAAAGAGAGATCTTTTGTGATCAAAAGACATTTAATAATAGCCATTACAAAGGGTACAATCTTCACCAAACCAAAGCCCTATATAAACTTAGTTTTTGCTTGCTACCATTTTACCCCTGGAAATTTGTCAATTTCTTCTGACTATTCCACATTCTGTAGATTGTGGCACCACATTGACTGCAGCATTACACACAATGAAATATTTGCATATTTACCTTAGTTTTAAAATTTTAATCATAAAGCCTCTATTTTATAGGACTCAATAAAGACACTGGAGAATTTTTGGCTGTTGGAAAATGAGAGGAAATGACAGTTCTCCCACCTGAGATCAAGCCCGAGGGCTTCTCAGCAGCAGAACCCATGGCCCGACCTTCACACCTCCCAGGGGCATTCTGAGAGACAACAGGCACCAGCTGAACATGCAGATTTCTGATATAAGGAAAAACCTGTTCATGCCCTGGAAGATGTTGCCCAGAAAACCTGTGAAATCTCCATCCTCAGAGACACTACAAAACTCAATGGGTAAGGTCCTGATCTAATTGTCAGGTGAAAAGGGCTGGAACAGAGGACCTCCAAAGCTCCCTTTTAGCCTCCACAATTCTATTCCTGTCCTGAGCAGTCATGCTGTGAAATGGTGACTTGACATCACGAAAAGAAAGCTCAGAAATATCCTGTAACTAACACTTAACACTTCCTTAATGAAATAATTTGACAGCTGAGAAAAAGTTCTGATTTACACTGGCAAGTGAAAGTAGATTAAATATATCAAACCTGATAATGATTTCTCAACAGTTCACCTGTAAGATGTTAACATTTAACACGAGGCAGTTCACAATGGAAAGGAAAAGCACAACCAAACAGTGATAATCTGTGTTACTGAAGGTAATTTAACTTTGGTATCTTTACTGATATTAGTAAGACCAAAGAAACAAGCTTTGACGTGAGAGAGTAGTCTGCACAAAATTTCACAGACCACAGCAATCTTTAATAACATTTCATGAAATTTAAATCTCATGCCATTCAAAAGACTGTTTATTTTGAGCAGAAATAAAGGATGTTTTCATTATCCATAATTATTAGCTACTCTTTAGCTTCCTGTACAGATCATTTTCAATTATAAAAGAAATTTTTATTTCCAGAAGAAGACAAAATGGCCTTAGAATAATGATTTGCATTTGATGGATAGACTCTTAGTGCAGTCAAAGACATTTCCATGCACAGGGGGTCTGACAACATTAAATTAAAAAACTAAGCCCTGTGTTCCTTCTGTTTTTCTATTTGCTAATACAGTTTTGCGAACCTTTGACTCTGGCTGGAAAAATAAATACACTGCTTAGTCAAACATTGCACCGGTGTGCATATTTTGCTTAGCGCCATTAAAACAATCAGATTTTTAAAGTGCACATTAAAAGATGTATATCTTTGCAAAATAGCAGCCTATACCAATTCATGTTCTTCATCCCAGTAAAATTCAGCTTTGCTGATTTTGTAAAAGAATTTTTCATATGGCAACATTTCCTAGAACAAGCTGGATCTTTTAATGACAACCAAAAATACTGTGCTGATATGCAGCTATAAAACATGCAATAGCGCCTGCTGAAAAAAAAAAAAAAAATCATGCTCCATGTGCATGTTTTGCATTTAATTTTACACAGGTTTTGAGTTATAAATGATTTCGGTTTTTTCACTTGCCTTTACACCCACTGACATTTTTCTGCAGTTCTGTAGTTGTATTTTCATTATATTTATTTACAGCAAAAGGTTTTTTGTTATTTCAGTCTTTCTAGGTTCTGGATGAAATAACTGTTTAAAGCATGAGGGAGACAGTAAAAAATAGAATATTCATAAAGAGAAAGTGCTGACAAATGTTCACAAATGTGCACAAGTGTTTTTAAAATTTGGGTTCAAAAGCTCAGTACCCCTAATATTAGAGTAGAAAGCGTTCACTACCTGGGAGGGAAGTTAAAGATGATTTGTTGAATCATTGGGAAAGAATACAAGATGACCACTGGTGATTTGGGAAATGTAAGGCACTATAAGAATAAAAATAGTGTATATATTAAAAAAAAAGAAACGAGAGAAGAGACACTGAAAGATATGCATGAAAATAATATGCATCCTTGTCTCAGAAAAAACAGAATTACATTTTCATATTGGTTTCATGATTTT
This sequence comes from Streptopelia decaocto, assembly GCF_964273445.1. Taxonomy (NCBI): domain Eukaryota; kingdom Metazoa; phylum Chordata; class Aves; order Columbiformes; family Columbidae; genus Streptopelia; species Streptopelia decaocto. Next base: position 10,764,402 of record NC_138663.1, on the reverse strand, counting down.
TTTTTTTTTTTACTATGTCTTTTTCTAAAATGATGTAAATCAGAGAACTGGAGCTCAGGAAATGGTTTATATTTTCTTATCTGTTCTACAATCACAAAACTCTTACTGAAGCAAAACAAAAATAAATAATCTTTATTGATATAAACTGGCTTATCAAACCAGTAGGGCTCACTATCTTCACACAACAACACATTCTTATATGTTAAATGTGAACTATATTCTGTATTAATATTAGTTTTATTTCCATCAATCCAAATGGGAATAGATTGGGATTTTTTTCAACCTTCAAGTCAAAACAACAAACCTTTCCAACTTACTGTGAAAAATTACAGAGGTGATTTCAAATCATGAAGCTTGACCAAGTAATGACTGCAACATCCACCTGCAAATATTTATTAGAGTGATTTACTATGAGCTGAAAAACATTATTAGTGTTTTTGTAACCTCTTGCTAGGTATTTTTAAAGAGATCCATCATAGGCAACCTGTAGAACAGCACATGAGAGTAAGAATCGTTACCAAGAGAACCACTGAGAACCATTGGAGTAACTGAATGTTGTTAGAGATGTCAATGTAGCAATAGACAAGAAACATATTTGTTTCCTGGTTTCCTTGCTGAAAGAACACTGGTGTACATATCAGCTGTGTGGGTAACCCTACTGGCTCTGGTGTCATAGAGCTCTTTGAAGACAGCATCTAGATGTTCACAAAACTGCATTTCATTTCTTTAACTCTTTCAGGCAAATTTCTCATCTTCCATTTGCAATGTTAAAAGAAACACAATGCTATTTGACGTATGAGCTACTAACTTCAGTATGCTTTGAAATGTCTCTAAATTAACAAAAATATTCTCACTGTCTTCAATGGCCAGTCAATTAAAGAGTGTGTTGATCCAGTGAGGTACTGAGACTTCCTTTGATTCTTCTTTGAAAAGGAAGAAAAATACAATATTTGCTTTGGAAGTTGTCATTATATGGGCAACAAAATACCTGTGAATCCCTATACCTGATATAAGAGAAGCAACAAACTCAATACTCACAAAATAGCAATTCAGGCTCTCACGCTGTTATTCTGAATGGTTCATCACCTTGACTGAGTAGTAGGAATATGATGTTTACAAAAGTTTGGTGATGATTTATTGATTTAATCACAAAATAAACAAAAAAAAATCCAAACAGTTAAAATTTTGGCCTTGAAGGAACTCCTTTGTGAATACACATGTGCATAATAAAAACAGCCAGTGATCATGGCCTGATGCTGTGCAATGGCAGGAACCTACATCTGCTGTGCCTAGGATGACAGAAGTGCAGAGTGCCTCAGCACAAGGAACAGAAAAAGGGGAAAAAAAATAACTCTTTGGCTAGTTATTTTCTCTCTTTCTACTTTTACATGTCTTTGATCTTTCCACTATTGGCCCTTCCATTGATCTTTCTTTGTGGTTTTCTACATTCCCTATCTGCTATATTTTTCTCATTTACTGTGATCATGCTCATATATGATACTTTCCCTAGCTCTTTTTAAGTCTTTTCTGCATTCTTTTTTCCCGTCTTCTGAACCTTTAGCTTCTGTGTCTTTTCCTCACTTAAAATCAGTGCACAATTTATTTTTTATTTTTTGCCTTGGCTGCAGTGTTTTTAATTTCATTTCCCTGGAGCCTTTTGTTTTCTCTATGCCTCCCTAAACACCATCTGCTCAACTAATTTGGTTGAACATATGATCCTGGAGCCTGGGTCTCTTCTTGTACCTTTACCACCCCTTTATATCTCTCAGATTCAATGGAAATATTTTCATTTGCAACAGCACTGCTGAGAGCACAACCCTAATAGATGAAACACTGATTTATTAATTCATCCTGTTTGAAGCTGTTCTACTTATGTATTCATGGGACTAGAGAATGAATTACTAACTTAGAAAGGGAGGAGTTAGCAGTTCCAATGAATTTTCAAGTACTTTATATACAAGCAGAACACTTCCAACAGGAGAGACAGAGGTTATGTCCAACCAGTTAAATAATATGGGGAGAAGGAGGAAGCACAAGCTCTTATCTACAGTGGCTAATAATTTGTGACCTCTTACTGTGTTTTTAGCAAGAGCCAGGTGTTAACCAGGGCACTGACCACAGCATGTAGTGTAGTCAACTGAATAAGGCTTGTCTGGCTCTCTCCAACCTACACCATCCTTCAGCTCTATCCCTGTAACCTTTGTGGTTTGAAGCCTCTACATGTTCTCAGGTTACATCATAATACAAGGTAGAGAATATATCCCTTAACTTTTTCTGCCATAAAAACACTAACACAGACCTTATACTATGTAACGTACTTGAAAATAAATTCCTGGAAGATGAGAGATCTTTGTTGAGAGGCAAAAGGATAGAAAGGTGTCTTGAAACAAAGTCTTTAGGGGTAAAGCATAACACAGTAGAGAAAAACTGACTTCTTTCAGAAAGTTTCATTAGTCTTCAATCAGTGTCAAAACAGTAGTAAAATACACAGTAATGTATCATTATTCTACTTCTGAAAGTAGAAAATATTCAGAATAGCTTGCCAAAATGATTATTTGGCATATTTGGTTGATTTTTTTTAATAGTCTCCTATTACTCATTTAAGAAATAGTATTTCCTTATTCTTCTTATTATTTAAAGTCAACTAGCATTGGGTTAAAAAAAAAAAAAAGAAAAGAAGAAAAAAAAAAGTTTAAACTGCACCAAGTACCAAGAAATCAAACAACTGAGCTTTATAAAACTGATTCAATATTTCTCATTTGAAAATTATTTTTATTTTACTTCATAAAGAAGTCCACATGCAGTGTATTAATGTGTTATTTTTACCCAAAAAGCTAAAGTTTTTATTTCAGTAAGTCACATAAATGCAAGATGACAAAACCGAGAACTGCATGATTATTCAATAATATACTTCCATTATGTCACAAAATGGAAAGTTAGAGAGTAGAAGAAGATTTTCCTTCAGGCAATCACTTAATGTTTTGACATTTCTAAAATGGGACACTTAACAGCGAGTAATACTGCGGAAAATATCCTCACAGAATAATAATCAAATCACAGGGGAAATGAGGTGAAGTGTGAAGGTCTCAAAGCCATGATTTGTTTAATTACATTTTTTATGAAGCCTTCTTTTTTTTTTTTTTTCTCTGCCAGGTTTTCTAATTTCTTCACTAAATTTTACATATCAAACTAAGTTTGTATGTTCGATTGGCCACAGTAGCTTTCCTCTAAGAAGGTGTAACTTGGCCCTGTTCCTGTCAACCCTGGAATATATAATGCGCAGGGAAGAATAAAAGGAAACTCAGAAGGGGAAAGAAATGAACAAAAGATGTGAGGAGAACAGAAAAAAATGATGAGGTCCATGAAAAGAGGGAGAAAAGCTCAGAGAAATGCACGTAAAGAGCCCATTTGAAGGGGGTGCCAGAAAACTTGCATCTTGCATAATGTCCCTAACTAACAAGCATTTATTGCTGTGTTTCAGCTTTGATCTTTTGAGCTTACAAAAGTAAGAGAATAGTATGTATTTGTCACCAGCAGATATTAACTACAGCTCATTCCACCCTAGAGTACACTTGCCACACCTTCCTCTCTGAGTGATCTGATGGATACAGACGAATGGTCCTGGTGCAATCAGCTGTTCATGCAGTAACACGTGCAACACAATACTGATTCCTAATACTTCTTAATCTTCAGAGGAGAGGATTTGAGGACAATGGAGAAAGGGTATGGTAAGCTGCAAAATGACTAGGTAGGGCGAGAAGTTACATTTCACGTGTAGCATGTGCTGTGGAAAGTAGGACATACAACACTGCAGTTAGAAAACCATATATAAAGCTAACAAAGACTAAAAATGTTAAAGGAGCAACAGTAAAACAAATATTGGAGCTGAGACTAAATGTGCTTCCAATTGTGTTGCACAAAGGCTGAGTTTCACTGATGAAAGCTTCTACCAGATATGTATCTGGGACCACAAGGCAGCATCTGCAAATTTGCAGGGTATTTCATAAGTATTTAACATTCTTTTGTCTGGGCAATTATGGACAATGTGTTGTGTAATTTACAACACTATGAGATTCTCAACTAATTACATTCAAAGGAAAAGATTCAAATAGCCTGGATTGCCAGGATTTTAACTCCATTGAACAACCGACTATATGCTTGAGAATGTTATTCATAAATACCACAGGACAGACCATAGAAAAAACTAAGGAGGGACACATCCACCTTCAGCTGCAGAACCTCATTCAGGAAGGACCGCCTAAGTTCTCAAGGTCATTATTTTCTCTACTTTCATAGGTATAGCTACAGTTCTAATACACTTATTATTTCTTTGTTTCAGTCTGAATTCCCAAATTGAGTATTTGGTCCCTTTAATCAGTTATCAATATAAATTCAAGCAGCATTAGAAATTCACCAAGTGCCTGTAACTTTTTTTTTTTTTTTTTTAATTTCTGTCACATCATAAATGTATGTCTGGTTGGGTTCAGATGCTGATCTTAATACCTTCTTGTCTCTACACACTGCATCTCATATATACAGACAAGGCTCTCATACATGTTTTCTCATTAGAGTTCTCTGTGGAACAGAGACACCAGTGAGTGTTTGAAAGCCAGGCTCCTCCTGCCATGGACTATTTCATATCACATACCTCTTTTAAAGATTTCCAACCTCATAATTTGCTTTCAGGCATTTTTTACCTCCAACACGAATTTCTTTTATGTTGCTTCTGGAAAATAGACATTTTATGGGTATGTATCTGTTGCAGCCAGATTTTCATAATGGCTAAGTGCCCAAAGCAGAATGGCAGTGCCATGGATTTTGCTTCCTGGGAGATTTAATTTTCATTAACTTTTGCATGACTTTGGGCACATTTCATGTAATCCAAGGCACTGGATGAGTTCATAACTAGAAAGGGTTCTTGTAATATACATTTGTGCTTTTCTGAGTACAGACAAACAAGAAAAAAAAAAAAGAAAGAAAAAAAACAGACGAGACATTCTATTAGGTGGAAGAGAGTTGTTGTGCAAAGCAAGTTGTGCAAAGCAAGATTAGTTCTGCTTCTTTGTTCAAACCAGTGGTGATGATTAAGTGGAATAATCAGCTAAGTGCAGAACAGGAGGCTCACAGAATCACAGAATATTAGGGATTGGAAGGAACCTTGAAAGATCATCCAGTCCAATCCCCCTACTGGAGCAGGAACACCTAAATAAGGTGTTCCAATTAAATTTGAGAAGAAACGTCTTCACAGTGAGGGTGACAGAACACTGGAACAGGCTGCCCAGAAAGGTTGTGGAGTCTCCTTCTCTGGAGACATTCAAAACCCACCTGGACACATTCCTGTATAACCTTATCTAGGAATGCAGAGGATGGAGAACCCAGAATAGTTGCATGTAAACATGTGAAGAAAACATTGATAAAATCTTAGTTATCTAGTTATTGGCAATAACAAGCATATATTTGTTATATTTAAATATATTATGTGTCAGAATAAAAGCTATTATATGTATGGCAAAGCCACACAGATATGCCTAGTAAGGGAAAATAATTGTGGAGAATATATTGAAAGGAGAGATGATGTTACAACATTATGTCAGTTGCTTAGAGATCTGCACTTAGTTTAACTCTAAAGACAACCAAAGCTTTCATATATACAACTAGACTTTGATTGTGACGCTAAATATTCAATGATTTCCTGCAAATATTACTGACAAACTACATAATTATATCATTTTTGTAATCTGGGGCTAAGACAAACTACCACAGGCACTTAGTGAGGACCAGCAGTACTAGTACGTCATTTTGGACAAGAAAATAACCTGTACTACTTTTTCTTTCAGATGTCATTGTGACTAATTGTACTTTCTACAGTGTAACTCCTGCTGGTATAACTGCACTCTCTCTCACACATTTTCTATTATAAATATCACATTTTTAAGGGATTCATCTATTCATACATGGGTGAAATATTTTCTTGAGACATTTCTCCCTTAAGAAAATTGTTTTAGAAGCAAAGCTCCTCCTGATTCTATGTAAGCTCAGGGTGGAACCTAAATTATTGTAACTCCATCTCAGGTGCTCACATATTCTTTTACTTATTTTTCAGCTTTGCTCTTTCTTCTCCAAAGACAAAACTCTTAACATCCCTGTCTACATGATAAAGTAATACAGTGGAAGTTCTGTTTTGTTTCCTTTTTTTTTTTTTTTTCTCCCTTCTTCATTTGTTACTTGAACTAAACCAATGATCAGCTACTAGCAACTACCAGAGTCTTTTATTGGGCAAGTAAAACAAAATGATCATCTGCCTGTACTCAAGATGTGCCACATTTTACCATTCATTGAAAAACAATGTTGTGTATATTAACATCTTATTTTTATTACAGCTTGACCTTTTATCAAAATAATCTTCAGCCTCTATTAAACAAAAGGATAACACAGTAGGAAAAGCCTTTACATAAATACTTACTTTGCAGTCTGCAAATAACACATGGAAATTCAACACGTAGAGTAAAGCCTTTGCTTTTCAGAAAGAGTTTTAAGAATCCTTTTGACTTGAAGACTAAAGAAGGTCACTAATAATTATTTGAGATAATCTAAAGATGGATAGACTAGACGTGGATTTGTCTGGAATTCTACAAGGAGGAAATTTGCAGAGAAGTAGTTGGATATTCATCTATCACTCAAGAAGTGAATTGTTTTGGTTTTTTTTTTCCCATGAAAAAGTAAAATCAGGAAGGGTCGGGGGTTGGTGATGTTTTGTTTAAAAATAGCACTGGAGTGAGGGAAGACCAGTATATATCCATTGTTGTCAACATGGTAAGTGATTCCTCCAGTTGCTTATAGTCTTTCACTGAAACTATAAACTCAGTAAAGCAGCAGCTAAAAATATTCTTAAAATAAATAAATAAATACATAAATAAATACAGGTATTGTATTTAGCTCACACCTTTCCATAAATATATATGAATAAAAATGACTGAAAAAATATCCTATCTGCATCTATGTTTTGAGTAACATCACAAAAGAAGGATGTTGTTGAGAATTCTGTCAGAATAAAGTTCCATGTGAATTTCAGAAGTTCAAAGATGTCAATTAAATCAAACAGTTTGAGATTATGTATCTAAAATCTCTTCTTGTAATTTATTTTTAAATATATATTTAGGTGTAAAAAATAATCATATTAATACAAATAGATAAGTAACAGAATAGATCCACTAACTGAATTATTTAAAATTCAATTGAACAAATGTGCATGTTGGTTATATAAACCAGATGGTACTTTTGCTATATCCTACTAGCGTAAAGTATGTTTCCTCTGCCTCCTTGAAAGGTGATACTGAATAAAATCAGTGTTATACAAAAACAAAGGCCATTGTCTGCCAAAACATAGACTTATAAAAGAAGTTGAACTAGCACTCTGTCTCTTTTCTTTTTCTTTTATTTTTTCCCAAGAATGTTTATTCTAAACACATTCATTATTGTGTAGATGAGGTTCTTGGGCACATGGTTTAGAGGAGAACTTGACAGTGTTAGGTTAACGGTTGGACTCGACGATCTTAAAGGTCTTTTCCAATCTATGATACCCTGAAATATGAAATTTTAAGCTCTATGACTTTTAAGTGCTTAAAAATAAACTATATATCTGAAAATTCAAATTTAGAATTGTTAGAAGGGCACAGAAATAACAATATGATTTTTTAATAGTTTTTATTTTTACTTTTTTAATTAGTTTTCAAGTTTATGTATTATAAATAAGCCAAAGAACATGAAAAGGAACAAAAGCATAATTTCATTTTGTGCACTGCATTATTCTCTACACCTTTTTGTACCACAATTTCTTTTTGGAAGCTAACAGAGGAACCTGTAAGTAAATAAGACTTAGAGAATAAGTAAAGGTTGGTTTCAACTTCTCTCTAGGTGTAGGCAGCAAAAAAAGCTCAATTTCTTATGATTTTCACTCTAAAAACATATTTCATATAGTGAAGTCAATGAGGTAGGTTCCTCTGCCAAGAAGTAATTTTCTTTTATCAACACTGAAGAATTAGAAAGTTTGGGATTTTCTTTTTAAACTGTCAAAAATATAAATTAACTTGAGCTAGACATATCTTGAGAAGTATTTCACCTGCTAGCAAAGCACTGCAGTAACTATTCTTCCCTTATCTCTGACTAGCAAAAGGACAATTATTATTGGAAGGGAATTAATATGAGACAAGAGAGATTTTTAATTCATCACTGTAATATTTATGCTTAACAAATAGAGAAATGTACTAGCCTTTACTTAAGCCAAATGCTGTTTATCGACATTAATCTGACATTCCAGAAAAAGGCATATCTCCAAATGGCAGCAATCCAAAATGTGTTTGAGCAATCTTATTTTTAAAAATTAATGATCAAAGGAAGTAATTTGGAAGTGTCTACAATGAAATTTGTTTAAGGTATGCTAAATATCTTATTATCTTATGAACCTTCTTAATATTTCCTTATCCCTTGGTAAATTTAGTTCATTCAATTGATGAGCAGGCTATAAACTTAAATTTTAAAATTACTCCTAACACTTTTTCAGTGTACATACAGGCATGAAATGAAATTGGATCTTAATTTTGATATCAGTAGCAAATAATTTTCCACAAAAGAAGCAAGTGTGCGCTCATCCAATCTTTCTATTGTGTGTAATAGTGACCACTTACAAAGTGTGAAGTGAATTAGGACTGACCAAAAAAAACACAAGAAAAAAAAAATCTCTTTGGAGAATTTGTCTTCAAGCAAATTTGAAAGGAAATAACAAGAGTTTTTAATTTATTGTGAAATATAAATGTAACTTATTATCCATCTTCATTATACCTTCTTACTGCTAACACTCCAAATAAAACATTGTTCTCTTACCTGACAGTGCTTTCTCACACCAGAGACTATCTATAAGAAAACCTAATGATTTCTCTTGACCTTATTTTGCCTGTCCAAAATGTCAGTCAAACTGACATTTTAAATTTGGCAGAACCAGGTTTTCCTATGGAAAACAGATCTTTTTCCCAGAACAGTTCTAAGGGAAATGTAGAGGAAAATACTGAACAGTTATGGGGGAGCATCTCCACAGGGAGATGTTCTCCCAACATTACAATGAGAAAAATGTAAATTTATAACCATGATTGTTTATTTTAGTAGACTGTAGTTGTTTTAATGGTATATCTTTGACATATCAAATCTAATCTCAAAATCTGCAGAAAAAAACCTCCATGGATTAATCTTTTCTAGATGGTGCATCTCTTTTGATTTATTTTAGATGTTCACTTTACCATTTTCTCATTTTTTTTTTCTGGTGCCACTGGTGCCAGTTGTGCTTACATGAGTGCTTTGCTGTGTCAGTGGTGATCTGTGTCCAGCTGTTTCTGTTTTAGTGTGTATGGCATATATGTGTTTGTGTGGGTACCTATCAGGAACAGATGTTGAGCATCGCTGCTGCCTGGACCTGAAGACAAGGAGCTGTGTCAGCCTCATTTCTATTGGATTCCCAGATCTGGCAACCCCTAACCATCTCTATAAGTTTCTTGTTATTTCATATTTTTGAGACACACTAACCAGAGCATTGTAGGTTTTCAGGCCAAAATATTTATCGGATTTATATAATAAAATTGAAACAGATCTTATATTTTTTGGTATAATTTTCCTTAGCGACACCAGGGTATATTGGTGTACCAGGTCAAAATCTTCATTCAGCTTTCCATTATGAAATCCAAAGCTTTTCCCCTCTGGCTACAGAGATAATGAATGTGTGCACACAGACATAGACACGTGAGCAACGAGCAATCAAAAGAGAAGCAAAAATGTACCATGAAATTCAAGTCTGAGAAGTGTCAACACAGGCCGTAACCCAAGCTTTAACTAGCATATGAGTATTGATATCAACATGTAAATCCTGTAATCTAGTTGACCCCTATACCTATCATTGACAACTTCAGAAATATTTTCCATGTTCCTTTCTATTAATATATTTTGAAAACCGAGAAATCTATAAACCCCAAATAGAGAAGCAGATATTTGATAATAATGTACAGAAGCATAAATTAGAAGGACAAGCATTTAAAAGCAGAAAAAAATCCTAAGAGATTATCTTCTTTAATCCTAATTTTGTTTTTAGTGTTGATATGCTAGTAGAAGTATAGTTGAATACACAAAAAAATCCCTTTGCATAGGGACTTCTGTATCTCACTGGATTTCAAATCTAGGAAATAACATTTTATAGTTTGAGAAGAAAAATCTCAGAATTCATGATGAAAGAAAAAAAAAAATGTATTTGATTTAGTGGCATATGATCTAACAATTTAATATTGAAAAACTCCTTGCTGAATGCAAATCATCTTCAACACTTAAATTATACGAAGCAACATCACTTGCATAAGGAATTCCATCCCACATTTTATAGAAAGTCAACATTATCACATAGCAGATTGTATAAAATGTGAATGTGTTGGTGGATTCAAAATCAGCAAGCACAAAACCAAATCCTCTACATTGTATTAAGGAAAAAATATCTGTGGTGGGTGAAACTGAATGACAGTTTTACCTCACATATCACTGAGACCTCAGATGATTCACTGTTGTTGGAAGCATGCAAAAGCCATTGTGTGGTTTTCACATAAATGAAAGGCCACCACATCACTGTGTTCAGTTTTGAGCCCCTCATCATACGAAGGACATCGAGGTACTAAAGAGAGTGCAGAGGAGGCAACACAGCTGGTGAGGGGCCTGGAGCACAAGTCTGATGAGGAACGGCTGAGGGAACTGGGGTTGTTCAGCCTGGAGAACAGGAGGCTGAGGGGAGACCTTATCTCTGTCTGCAACTACCTGAAGTTGGCCTCAAGTTGCACCAGGAGAGGTTTAGACTGGATATTAGGAAAAAATTCTTCCCAGAAGGGGTTGTGCAGTGCTGGAACAGGCTGCCCAGGGAAGTGGTGGAGTCACCATCCCTGGAGGTGTTTGTTTAAAAGGCATTTAGATGAGGCTCTTAGGGACGTGGTTTAGTGGTAGAGTTAGGTTAGGTTATGGTTGGACTCACTGATCCTGAGGGTGTTTTCCAACCAAAATGATTCTATGATTCTGTGACTCTATTTTCATCTTGGAACAAGGACAGGCAACAACTTTTTATTGATCAGAATGTCTAAGTTTTAAGTGAAGGTTATAGCATAGTTATTCAGAAAGAACACAGTGGAATCAATGCTACAAGCCAAATTTTAGATCTCAGTCAAGGAGTGGTAACCTTCATAACAAAATCTACAGTTCTGTAATTAGTGGTGTACAGCTTCTAATGTCTCCTGGATGGCAACTGAGACTTTTCACTGAGAGATTCTCATCTTGATTTTGCATTAGAATTACTGCCTGAACATTTGTCAGTGAAATTAATGATATAATTTATCCTTGTACTTCAGCCGATTGAAAGTTTACAAATACTAACTATATTACCATTGCGGGGATTTCCAAGCAAATTCCTATACAGGGAATAACAAAACTAAACCATACACCATTAATCTTTTTCCTTCACAATAGTATTCATATTTTATTATTTTGAGAGACAAGCTAATCACAACAGCAATTAGGCTGTATTTGACTTCAATAATGTATTTGTAATGTGAATATATTAATATCTAGATCGGAATCCTAATAGAAATTAATTATGTATTATTTGTATTGCTCCTTAATTTTATATTTAAAGTAATTGGAAACAAGACTTGATTTTTACATTATTGGGATTCTTAGGAAGTGCCAATGTATCAAATTTTTGTTTTGTAAGATAAGAAATATGAAGAGCCAGGTGCGGTGGTTCACAGAAAGTCATGAAGGAGTATTTGAAAATCTTATTTACCAATAGAAATAATATGCAGGATGATATAATTTAGACTGACAGAAGCACTTTCCGTCCCAATTTTATTTTAAAAAGCATCTGCCAATGGCACTCACTAAGGAAAATTTATATTAAAATCTACAATCATGTCCAAATCTGGATATCAATGATTAGCACATTAAAATATGCACTCACACTAAGATGGATGTTCATGCAACCCATAAAAGAAGAGATATAAAAATTAAAGAAATGGTTTAAAATTTTTAATTTTAAAAGCCTTTGCTGAAAGGCACACTAGTGATACTGTACAGATTTTAATTTTCAGGCTTCATCTTTCCAGTGGCTATTTCTCAAATCCAAGATGCCATTATTAAAGGAGGTAGGGAAGGCATCAACACATCAGATCACCCTTGCAACACAGTGATGGCTCCACAGACAACTTACTCCAATCTACAAAAATAAAAAGTAATCTGTGAAAGTGTATTCTCAAAATGATAACCCTGCAAAATAGAAAAGGAACATATTAGGTCAGTTCTTAATTACTTGTTAACTATCCATATAAAAGCATATAGTACAGTAAGTCATGGAATCATAGAGTAATTTTTGTTGGAAAAGACCTTAAGATCATTGAGTCCAGCCACTGACTTAACACTATTCACCTCTAAACCATGTGCCTAGGAACCTCATCTACATTCTCCCTCTTCAACTTGCTGTCATGAGAGTCACAAGGAAGTAAACAAATCTGCTGGTCATTTAAGTACAACTGAACAATGTCCATGATTCAAGGCAGCACAGACCTGTAATTCTTCCTAGTTTTCTCCTGTAGTGGACCTTCACCAGCAAATTGCTTCCATGACCACTCTCACATCCCTTTGTGTGAAAATACTAGAAATTTAAATTCTTATCTGCTAAAGCTGTAGCTTTAGCTTTCACCTGTAAATACTTTTCACATTAGCTACTGTATGGGTTATATCAAGTGCCCTACTCAAGATCATGTCAGCTGAGTGGAGATCAACCTATTCACCCTTGAATTCAGCATATATGATATTCAGCAAATCATGTATTCAGGTCTGTCCAACAGAGGAAAGCTCTTCTTTCTTTCAAACAAACCAATACTGAGATACCTGTAGGATAAAGCTAACAGCAAAAAGCAGGTCAGTGGGGGGAAAAGTTTTCTTTAAGTTCTAGCAGTTCTGACCTTTGTACCTTTTAAGCACTGGGGAAAAAAAAAAAAAAAAAAAAAAAAAAAAAAAAAAAAATTAAAACATTCAGCTTTTCTTTTGAAACCCAAAGCAGTAAGAAACTGCCTTCTGTAGAGGATTTAACACCAAAACCTGAATGCAGCTGAATTTTTAAAGGGAGACATGAAGATTGCTTAACTAACTAAAGGCTAACTCTAGTAATCTGGGTCACTACCCTGTTTCAAGTCAAAGTGTTACTGTACTGCAAAATCCCTTGTGGAATCAGGTAAAGATGAGAGATTTGGGCTGTGGTTTCAGATGGAATTTAGAGTTTATTTAGTGAAACTCATACCGATGAGGTGAAGGCTCATCCTTTGAGATCTCCATTTGCTGAGCTATCAGTGAAATCAATATGATTCTGCACATAGCCTGCTTGTCTGGGAACAGAATATTCCACATTAGAGTGGGAGGGAAAATATCCTGCAAGAAATGTCCGAAGCAAAGTTACAAAATTTTCCACAATTAAAAAAAAAAATAATCCCTTTCTTAGGGGACTCATTATAGCAATCTTTACCAGACAACTTTACAAAGAAAGCCATAAAGATACCACAAGGCATTCTTTACTAGATGAAGTTTCTCCCTCTCTCAGCAATTGTGTTTCTCTGGAATATAATTCACTGGATTAATCTTCTGCGTTATGCTCTTTAAAGTGCTCACAGGATCATCAAGCTCTCTTTCAAGCTGCTATAGCTGAGTAATTCATATTGGCACTGCAACATCTGTCAGTCCTGCATCCTGTATTCCGCCCTATTGCTAATATATAAAAGTGTAAAGGTCAGTAGCACAACCTGAACAAAAAACTTGTTGACCTAAGAGAAAGTGCAAATCTACCAGAAAAAGCATGGAAATTTGCAGTCTTCATATTATATCACACACAGGAATCTTCATTTTGCATAATTTCCAGAAGCTGGTCAGTTTTATGCTGAACTGATGAACTTCAACTGTGTCTCTCAGAGGATGATCCAATTTGCTTTAGTTTACTATCTTCCATCAGGTACCTCCTCCGTTCTGTGTGAAAATCCATGCAGAATGGGACCCATTACTTTAAAGACTGCATTCCTGTCATAAGTTACCATGACAGCATATTTTACCCAGAAGTGTAATTACAGAATCTCAGAGATGCTAACTAAGAGGAAAAAAAGCTGCATAGCACAAACAGATGTTTGTACATCTTGCTAAAAAATTTCCTCACGCTTGCAGAATCAAACAGGAGGGAGAGAAAGACAAATCAAAGGAAATGGGGTCATGTGCATGCAAATATGTGGATCCCACCTACCACAGAGCTTTATTGTGCTGCTCAGACAGCACCCTGAGCAAAACAAAAACCTGCTGAGTATCACAGAGCCTTTTGCCTCCAGTGAATGATGCCCTAAAATCTGCCTGGAGCTCTGTCTTGAAAGGCTTCAGTGACTGCCCGAACACTAACTTTGTTTGCCCATACATTAAAAAGAAAAGTTAATGCTACACTATGCTTGCCTCCTGTACCGAGATATGCGAGAGACAGTGTCATCCTATGACCATCTAATCAAACTTGCTTCCTGACCAAGGCAAACCACAAGTGTAATCCTAAAATAAAAACACCTACAGAGACAGAGAGAGCATGTCAGACAATTACTGACTTGCACCACTCTTGGCATTACCGGACAAACTGTGTAGTGGTGTACGTATAACCTACAACTCTGAGGGACACAAGCAAAAATCCTAAGCTAAACTCCTCTCATAGAGCATCAGTGATCTACACTCAAGTAAAATGTTCATTAAAAATTACAGAGGCACTTACTCAGGGGGTGCTGTTACCACGGCATTCACCTTACCCACAGGTCTGAGCTACTCTGTTACTCAGTGATATTGTCTGATGGGGAAAGAAGTTTAAAAATGTCTCTATGGGGAGTTGAGAGGCACTTTTAGATTTGCATAAAACAATTTATCTTTTTGCTATTCTTATTCTTCATCTTAAGCTGAAGGATCACCCACTTTGCCCAATCTTTTTTTCTTTTTTTTCAGAGGTGATACATATTATTCGCCTCATTTTGACAGCTAGGAAGTTAGTCTTCGCGCCTCCTTGTGAGGTAAAAGGAAAGATATTAGTGACTCTGCAGGGTGACACAGATGAGGAGCTTACTTTTCATTCTCTGAATCTTCCTGTTTTAGACTCCTAGAGACAAATAGTCTTAATACCCTGTAGATCAGTCCTTCAAATACTCAAGCAAGCTCTAATTTCATGTGATGGTGCAGGGGTACGTCAGAGAACACAGACATGAAATCCACTGCCCTTAATCCAGTGATGCTCAGGATACCATCCAAATGCACATCCATCCTGCAGTCCAGGGTGCAGATGGGGCACGTCAGTGGTCACAGAACCTATCAACGCTCTGCACTGCAAACCGAGGTAACAAGTACTGAATATACTCCCACCTTTGGAGATGAATGTATTTGGAAAAAAAAAAATATCTAATTTTTCTCTCACAATTTTCCTCATATTTATTTTGGACAAGGGTGAATCAGAAAACTTTGACAAAATTTCCATTTCAATAAGATATTTTTTGTATTTATTACTAAGTTTAAGGTAAAGATATAAATAGACACACAAGACATAGAGCAATAGTAAGAGAATAAAGAACAGAGTGTCCCTGATAGCAATACTTGAAACCTGCCTGTTAATATCTCCAATAAGACTTAAAAAGGGAAGGAAAAGAGCTGCAGCATGTAAACATCTATGCCAGTAGGATCTGAGTGTGTAGACACCACATCATAGAACTTTGTAATACATAACTGACAGCTCATGTAAACACTGTGGCTATCTCATGTTTCCTTTCAATAAAACTCTGGCTCTGTGCACAACTCAATGCAATATCTTCAATGTATGAATGCTCCACCTCTCATTTTCAACCCTGTACATCTCTAACAGTGATCAGACTTTCCTGATATCTTAACTGCATGCCTGAAAGTTCCCTCTATGGTTGTTTTCCATCATGTGAAATGTTCAGAAGAGTTTGTCCTTGGGCATCAGATTCTTCTGTTCCACCCTGAGCACCACTGTGACTGTGGCTTAGGTGGATAACCATTTACCTCCCAGAGGAGGATGCAGTGGCAGACACTGTAGTATTTTGCACATCAAAGGGATTAAAGCATTTAGCAAAGGATTAGAAACCTGATTCTAGACCCTCCTGAGCCTACTATCTCCCAAATCCAGCAGAACATACCATCCACAGCCATACAAGAGGAGGAAAGTCTGATTTCTCTAGGCATTGCAGATTGCCTTTTTAGTGATTTATTTGGCTTCTCCCAGATGATTGCCCTGTGACTGTTTACCACATTACTGTCCCCTGCCCTTTGCTGAAAGACATAGAAATGGAATATGGCATTATATTCAACATCTTGTTATGGACAAAAGGGAAGACACTATATATAAAGAGATAAGAATTTACTGATAGTTGAATTAATGTTTAAACAGTCACACAGTCCAAATTATCTAATTAATACAAGAAAACCCATTAATAATAGTTATATCAAACTCTTCTAGGATCTCCTCAAGTCATTCCTCTTGGTCCTAAGGCTGACTGTCAGAGTCTTCTTTAAATAGAAAGAGGGGGAGCTACACCAAGTTGTGAGCAACTTGAGATCCTTGCTGGGAGTATGATGTTCACAGTTGAGGGAGTTTCTTCCTTTTCTGTCCTCTGGTATGGTTGGAGCTATATTTATATGTTTTGTTATCACACTCTGCCTCCTCACTGACTCCCTGCTGAAGTCTGGACGTTGCCTCCTCCAGCCTGAATTGACACCAAGCGCTGTCTCTTGCAAGGCAGCGCGGCCCCATGTTAGACAGACTTCCACCATTCATGGTGTTGACAAAGCTCCTGCTCACACAAAGGTGAGGCAATAGTCACTTAGCCCTTTTTCTGTCATTAAAGCAATCTGAAACTGTGCCAAGGCAAACCCACACACCTCCTGACACCCTGCACTGTCAACTCAGTCCAATGCCTTTGGCCTTTTACCAGTAATGAAAAATTAATGTTTGCAGAGCTACATTCTGACCTTCTTCCCTT
Source organism: Streptopelia decaocto (assembly GCF_964273445.1). Lineage (NCBI taxonomy): Eukaryota > Metazoa > Chordata > Aves > Columbiformes > Columbidae > Streptopelia > Streptopelia decaocto. The sequence goes on along the minus strand of NC_138663.1, from coordinate 10,747,282 downwards.
CCCTTTCCTCCTCCCTTTCCTACTTAAAAAGATAACCTCCATTTATTAAGTGTAGTTCTCTCCAGACAGGTACACAAGTTCTGCATACAAGATCCATTTATGCCATATTGCTTCTTCTCATGATTTGTAAATCACAAGGATTTGGAAAAGTCAGCAAGGAGTCTAGCAGGGAAGCTTTGTGTATGCCAAGGAAACAAATCACATATTTTCAAAATAAAACCACAAAGCTCTATCATAGAATAGAATCATAGAATCATTTTGGTTGAAAGAGACCCTCAGGATCATCAAGTCCAACCATAACCTAACTCTCTAGCACTAAACCATGTCCCTAAGAACCTTGTCTAAATGCCTTCTAAACACCTCCAGGGATGGTGACTCCACCACTGCCCTGGGCAGTCTGTTCAGATGTTCCTTTCTTTCTTCAACTGGACAAATGTGATGGAAAGGTGGGCAGACAGTTTTAACTACAGCTGTACTTAAAATTTATTTTCCTAGTTGGTATTCTGAGTTTGCCAAAAAAAAATTCCTAGAGGAACCCTATCATCTATACCGTGTTGGGGGTTAATTCTGTGTCTTTATAAGAAATCCCTCTGACTTAAATATCTAAATTTGAAAATTTATCTAATGTAGTGTTGTCTTTCAATTGTTCTGTTGAGATCACTGATGAAAGACAGTGCAACCACTTTTACAGTATATGTTTTTGATAATGCACTACCACATTTCCAGATTTCTCTCTTTATGGAGACTAGATAAGAATTATACCATAAAATAGGTTATAAATGTCTTACAAAGACTTTTCCACAATGTGTTCTTTGTAATCTAAATGACTGGTTTAGGATTTTGCTCACTTTTTGACAACTAGCTGGAATTTATAAAATCAGTTTACTACAGAGGTCCTTGATATTATAACATTAGGAACTGCAGAAGAGCTTAGGTAAATGTTATTGTATTAGATACACAAGGATCTCATCAAACTAAAGTCTTCTTAGAACAATTAACCAGCTAGCTGGCTTATTACCAGAAAAATGTTGCATAGACATGTTTCTACTACACATGAGAGAAAGAGACATGATTTACCACACTCATATCTTAAAAATATTAACTGCACTTTGAAGAAAGGCTAACAAACTGAAAATCAGCACTGAAAGATCAACAAAACTCCAGTCTTCCTAAATGAGACATTTGTCAGCTGTTACCACTTTTCCCTGCTTAATTTAGCACAAATTGTTATTTCAGGATGTCACGATTGCTGTAGAGTGGTTTATTATTTAAATCGCTTTGGTGTTCGAATAAAATACTCAAAATCTAGAGACCATATATTCACCAGGTGCATATATGGTGTCAGATGTTTGTGAATCACAAATAAGAAACAGAGACCAACACTGACTTGTGAATACATGGTGAATTCCTGAATGAACTGTTGAATAGCTTCAAAACCCAAATGAAGATCTTACTCTTCAAATGTCTGTAATATTTCTTGTAATGACCCAGTAAAATATCACATCAAGTTTGTTTTGTTCTGTTTTCTGCCTAAAACTGTGGCTTCAGGACAAGGGTGGGGAAAAGAACTCTGACACCCTCTTTAAACGCAAGCACAGGAACTGGAACCTGCAGCCAACATTTATTGTTTCTGTTGATGTATATTCATAAAATTAATCAGTAAAAAGCTTTACATTTAAATGGACAGTTAAGAATGCTCAAGGAAAATTTGAAAGTTACCTTGGCTTTGGACAGTGAAAGATTAAACAGGGAAACCTATGATATTCCAAAATTCTGGTTTTTGTTTTTTTTTTTTCCTCCTGTTGCATTGCAGAGACAAATTTACATTCTATTTGTCTTTCCTTCAGTGGCATTATAAACGAGTAACTAGATCCTCATCCTTCCCCCAAGAAATAAATGACTTTTGATCAATACTGAAAGAATTCATCCAATACTCCACACATCTTAGGATTTTATATATGCAGTATTGCTATTTATACTCCAGAACATTTCTAGTTGATGTCCCATGAGGATGTATTAATACTACACTTAGAGCTACCTCACACCCCAGGAATACAACCAATGATAGGACAGGGGGTAATGGGTACAAACTGGAACACAAAAGGTTCCACTTAAATTTGAGAAGAAACAACTTCTCAGTAACGGTGACAGAACAGTGGAACAGGCTGCCCAGGGAGATTGTGGTGTCTCCTACTCTGGAGACATTCAAAACCTGCCTGGACGCCTTCCTGTGTAACCTCATCTGGGTGTTCCTGCTCCAGCAGGGGGATTGGACTGGATGATCTTTCGAGGTCCCTTCCAGTCTCCAACGTTCTGTGATTCTGTGTGATTCTGTGAACAAGCGTAACACTCCAGTGCATGGTCACATCAGAGCTGTTTCCCTGTGTATCATCTTCTCCAGGATGTTTTTGGGTGCCAAGACTGAGCAAGCTCTCCAGACCAAACACACCCCACTCTTCACTTTTCTTTATGGGTCTCTCTGCTAAACAGTGGGGACAAAACAGGGCTGGACGTGCAGGCAGCACAGCCCTTCTACGTGTGCCTGAGCCAAGGGGCTTGCTCAGTCCCGCTGCTCACAGCTACTAAAGGGATTTGGAAGTGAAAAGCTGTGGTTGCCTCTGAGCCAGGCATAGCACTTCAGTCACTTCTTTTTGAGTAGAAATCTTCTCTCTTGCATAAAACCAACATTTTTATTTATTTATTTATTTTTTTTTTTTTAGTTCTAAGCACTGTCTACTTTTGTCATACCTAAAACTAACCTTCTCCTCAGTACTAAACATAATAACAAGGTTTGGGTAATAGTTAGGACTATTTTTGTCTCATATTTATTCTAAATTCTGAAACGGGAGCTCTGAAAGTCTGTGCTGTGTGATTAGACTTACACACTTAAATGTCTATGGAACAGCTCCTGTAATTGCACCTGTTCAGTGATCACCTCTTCTCAAACACTGGATATTGCAAATCAGGCTTGGTAATCAATCTAGGAAGTATTTCTTGCCTCCTGCATTCCACAAACAAACCCCAAACAATGAAATGGTGATGTTTGAATTACATTATGTGCCTTTATTGGAATATGGATGGTAATTCCTACATCATACATAACTTAAATTCCAAAGCCAGGCTGATTGCATTCATGTTTAAAACTCAAAAGTATGTATCCTAATAGTTCAGGTGTTACTAGTTTTATTCAAAATTACATTAAATACATTTTATCCCCAGTGGGCTAGATTTTTATTATTTCTTTGCAGGACTTCGGCTAGCTGAAATAAGCAAGGAGACTATGTTGTGTGTATATTGCTTTGTTGCTATACAAACCAGCTTGATGCATGCAAAGAATTACAGAAACTGCCTTTATCTCATCTAGCTGCAGAGGGATACAAAGCAGGCATTGACACCTCAGTCAGCTATTGAGATTTCTACTACAGTGAATGGAGATCTAGATCTCACTTTAGTGGCCTGAAACAGATGTCAGAAGAGGAACATCAGTCTTAAACCAGTACCATCAGATATCACAGAATCACAGAATGGTTGGGGTTGAAAGGGACCTCTGGAGACCATCTAGTCCAACCCACCTGCTAAAACAGGTTTACCTAGGAATGTGCCCAGGTGGGGTTTGAATGTCTCCAGAGAAGGAGACCCCACATCCTCTTGGGCAGCCTGTTCCATATGCCCTGAGACATCTGCATGGTGGCAGAGGGTACAATCTGCAAGCCTCTGGACCAGCCTAGAAGCTAGACAAAATGCCCACAGGCTCCTCAACTATTACTAGATGTCACTCTTCATGCAATTTAACCAAGTCCCTAGTCAATACAGTCAATAAAATTTAGAGCACCATCCATCTCACCAAGCACAGGTGTCTACTTGAGGCAGAGGTTGCACGTTGGCTCCACAGAACAGCCCACCCTGGACCTCAGGAGTCTCTGGCAAACACAGTCACTGCACAGCTCAGCTCACCCAGAATTCCATCTCAATTGGAAAATATATGCACATTTATGAAAGTACCTATGACAGTGACAAAATGAAACGCTAGCTCATTACAACTACCTAAATGTTTTAATACTGAAAAAAAAAAAAGAAAAAAAAAAAAAAGAAAAGACAAGTCTCTGCATCTTATTAGCATTTTGGCCAAATTATACATCTGTTTTGTACACAAAGACAGTTTATATGGGTTATTTGCTAATTATAGTCTCCTTTGAAAATCTTTGATTTCACCTATACTGAATCCATTCTCTTCCTGATATTTCATTTTACCACCTGGGTTTTTGTCTCTCACAAGATGAAGTACTGTTAGTGTCTAGGCAACACATTTGGGGAATGATTATCTTCCTGCCTCATGATTTTTACACAGCACTGCAGTACCAGTTATTCTAGGTTTCCTGTCCTCTGACAACTAAAATACGGCCCCAACCGATTTTCTTGACAGCAGTGTATAATTCTCAAAGAATATTAAGAAAAATGATTATAATTAGATGACAAAAAGAAAATAAATCCATTTTATAGGGAAGTACAACATTATTTATCTAAGTCAATATGCCATGAAAACAAAACAAAAAGGCAAATTACAAATTGACTAAATTTTGTATTACTATGTTATTATTACTTTTGAAATACTACTATTTCTTTTGAAATAAGATCTCCAAAGCTGTCATAATACTGTGAACACAGAGCTTTCATTAGAAAAATGATACATAGGGGGAAATTATTATTTTTAATAATTTATTTCTACCAGCCTTACATAATTCAGCAAAAGTGAACTTTACAGGAAATATCTCAGCACTAATAACAGGACAACAAAGATTGAGAGGGAGGAACAAAGTAAAAGATGCAGGAAGGACAACATGCTAAAAAAAGTATTTATTAGTTTTCGGCAACTTGTAGTATTATGAGCTATTTTAAATGTAAACATGAGCTTTTTCCCCTCTTCATCTTTTATAAAATGTATTCTCAGATACGAATGATACCTTGTCATTTCAAGTGAAAAACAGAAATTCCAATATATTTATATTTTATATCAACAATAAAAAAGTTTTTCTTTTCACTGTGACATATATAAAAGCCACACTTTGAAACCATAAGACTACAAACAAAATAATACAAACTCATGATTCTTATGGTATGTCACCTACTTAGATACTCTGTAATATACACCTTTCTATACCAATACTTCTTTAAGATTAAATATTTTATTCCATAATGAAGACACAGCTCTCCTGTCTAGTATTTTATATATTTTTCATGATATGTTTTGTTTGCCTTTCACAGCAGGATGGATCTTCCTCTTTTTCTACAACATGCTCATGTCTCCTTACTGTTAGAGAAATTGTGTGGTGCTGAATTGTGAACAAAAGACAGAGCAGGTTTATGGTTATTTTTTTTAATAGGGAGTACCATTTATATAATTTATAACACATAAAATGCCATTAGTATCTGAGCATCAGATTGCTTGTTTGGGGCCAGCTATTACATCAAGTACTTTCTGAGGTTACTTCTCTAAAGCCAAAAGGATAAGTCTATTCATGGATCCCAGTTAGGAACCAAAATTCTTCCCATAGTCTTCTCTTCTGAATTCCTGCCCATGAGTAAATATGAAAGTGGTTTATAGCAAGGAGAGTACAGCAACAACCTTGTAAAGCTTGTTCTACATGATAACAATTGATATAGAAATACAGTTGGTTTAAACTATTTACAGCATGGACTAAGTATAACATCTGATTGTTTTTTCCATTCCACATGACAAATTCCACAAAATATATTTCTGTTACTTTGGACTTCCACTGACAAGTTACTTTTACGTAATTTGTAAAATGAAGGAGCCATACTGAAGAAAATCTCTGAACAAATGGGATGGCTATGGTTGACTGTGCTCTGTTCCCTGCACCCAAAAATAAAGATTTATTTCTGATGAAAAAAAAAATAAAATATTATCTGGTTGTTACCTAATGCCCACTTATCCAATTTCTTATGGAAAACTAAAGATCATGAGGACCTGACAAGATACATTAGAACTGTCCTCCATTCCACCAGAACAAAGGAGGAGAGCCATGAATGATGAGCGCTTTAGTTTGCAAAGGATAAATCCATTGATCACTTGGAACATGATTTAATAAGTTTTCAGAGCTTGGTAATAATACAATGCAGAAATGTCACATCAAATTACTGTTATGCAGTAAAAAGAAGTTTAACATTTTGCTTAGACTATTATCTTTTAGTAAAAAGTTACTTTGGGGAAGTAGAAGCTAGCAGCTTTTAAATAAAGCTATTACGAGTCTTAAAGAGAATCTCTTGGAGGATCTCTGAACAGAGGATTTCCTGGTTTTGACAAAAAATATTATGGGGGAACTTGGGGAAGAATAAACAAACAAAGAAACACAAACACAAAAACAGGTAAAGACTATAGAAGACTATGCAACAGCTATTGCAGAAATATTTTCAAAACAGTAATATAAATGTAATAAGCTACGGTTGACAGTATTTATATCTAAATGAACAGGCAAAAACACAACTGAAATTTCTAAGTGAAACTTCATTAAAATATTTAATTCACCTTCAAAATACTCCAACACATATATACGTGTTCCCTAAGTAATACCAGGGGCTTTAAAAGGCTAGGGATTTGTGCTGAGGTTGGGTTATTTCATTAATAATTTTTTACATTTGTACTGAAGTTTACAGACTATCCATAGGAAGCCCAACTGTACCTCTGTCACTGATAGTGTTTCTTTTTTTTCACTCTGAACCAAAATCCCCACTCACTTCTATTGAAGCAATCACATGAGGTTCACCATCTGTGCATTCATTAAGATACAGTTGTTTTGCTTTCCTTTCAGCAGTCTACAAGCAAATCAGTGCTGGCCAAAGGTAAAGATTGTGGCTACCTAAGCTCAGGGTCTACAAGGTAGTCACTTGAACTTGCAAGTGCTCCTGAGCTCCATTGTGGTCAGTGGGAAAAACAGGTACTTTAAATACTAAATTTAATCTTGCCTGTGTTGATGTTAACTCCTGAATAAGGCCAAATCCTAGAAGGTTTGGGTTGGTTGGTTGTTTTTTCCCACTGACTGTAAAGGGAATTCTAGCAACCATCTGAGATGGAGACACATACAAGAGATACTCTTACATCAGGTAGTGTGAATCTCACTCAATACATTATGCACCGCAAATTACACACACTGAATTAAATTATGAATATTCTTTGTTTTCCAAACAAAAATGTAAACCTAAATTTTATGATAGAATTTGTACATAGAAGATTGTGTCATGAGGGTCACTCATAGAAGTTCTTTCAATAACAAGACTTACATTGCATCCTGGTTCTAGCGTCTCCCTTAACCACCCCACCCCACCCAATACAGGAAGACCTTGAGAGACAAGAGAGTTTTTAATGGAGTGTCACCACATTTGTCAGGTCTGAGGCACCTGCCCTATAAGAAGAAGCTGAGGAACAGGTTTTGTTCAGCCTAGAGAAGAGACAGTTTCTGGGGAACCTAAGAGCAACCCCCAACAGCTATGATGGGACCCTGCTTTATGCAAGAGGTTGGACTTGAAACACTGAGGTTCCTTTCAACCCAAATTATCCTTCGATTTTAATGGATGAGTTTTCATTGTGACAGGCCTAACACACATATTTCTGGGTCTATGTAGCTGAAGAAGACAACCATCTTATAAGAGCAGTCAGTAAATTCTTAGTTAGGATGTGTGTTTCTGAATCAGACATTTTTGATGCACAACATTGTGACACGTAAGCCCAGAAACAGCTGAGCCATCATTATGTGTTTTTACAACACATTAACACAGATACACATACTGAAATACACAGGAAAAAAAAAGCTTTGACATTTTTGTTTATAGATACGCACAGCATGAAAATCTCCTAGACAGTGGATTTTGTTCTTTCCGTATTTTAGAAAGGTCTACGACAGCATGTGGATTGCAAGACTAACTGGATCTTTATAGAAGGTTAGTTATATAACTAAGTATTACAGAGCCCTCGATCTACTTTGTAATACAACAGGATTTCTTAAAATTATTAAAAACAAACAACCACTTCAATTGTCACATATTGTAGATCACTCATAGCAATTATATGAGCCTGTTGGTATCATTGGTCCAGACACTTGAATTTCTCAGTGGATTACAACATATTCAGGACTTATAGACTCTTTTGTAGCAAATCCTCTTTTGTGATGCAGGGATGAGAGATTAGCCCATTAATTACAACCTTAAAAATAATATTAACCTAAATCCCTTCTCTTGCAAATATCTATAACTATATATATATTACTTTCATCAGGTAAAGTATTCTGGAAGCTTCTGAATGATGAAAGCTCAATGAATGTCCCATGCAAAACCAAAATATGCACTATAAAACAAGATATTCTGGGGTGTAACCAGTGTTTTCAGTAGGCAAACAGAAGAATTCATAGCTAAAAGACATTAAGAAAAATAAAAGCAGTGAGCAAAATTTAATAGAAGTCCAGTCTCTTCAGAGCTTTATGCCACATACAAAATGGAAGCACATTTGGGAAAATACACTGATTTGGCAGCACTTCATGTGTGCTTTGCATTCATGTCATACAGGTATAAGTGATTAAACAGAGAGCAAGTGAACAGGCTATAACAGCAATCAATTTTTCATTTCTACAGTACATGAGAAAAAGGAGCAAGAGAATCAACCTTCCAGAATGCAATGCTAACATAAATCTAGCTGCTTGAAAGACGATATAATGGTAAAAGAAAGATTCAGCTGCTTAACATATAAAGTAGTTCAGATTTTTTTTTTTTTTTTTTCTGTTTAGTTTCTTAAACAGAAAGAGAATATACACAGTTGTGGAACTGTTTACTTTCCAAAATGGCTGCTGTTTTATGCACCTCCAAACTCAAAACTTTTACATCGAAAGCCTCTGTAAGAGCAAATGGCAAGGCAAAACTCAGCCGGGCCCAAAATTCAGCCAGGCTCTTCTCAGTGACAACCAATGGTAGGACAAGGGGTAATGGGTTCAAACTGGAACACAAGAGGTTCCACTTAAATATGAGAAGAAACTTCTTCTCAGTAAGGGTAACAGAACACTGGAACAGAATATTAGGGATTGGAAGGGACCTCGAAAGATCATCTAGTTCAATCCCCCTGCCAGAGCAGGAACACCCAGATGAGTCTACACAGGAAGGTGTCCAGGTGGGTTTTGAATGTCGCCAGAGTAGGAGACTCCACAACCCCCCTGGGCAGCCTGTTCCAGTGTCTGTCACCCTCACTGTGAAGAAGTTTCTTCTCATATTTAAGTGGAACCTCCTGTGTTTCAGTTTGTATCCATTGCCCCTTTTCCTATCACTGGTTGTCACCGAGAAGAGCCTGGCTCCATCCTCGTGACACTCACCCTTTACATATTTATAAACATTAATGAGGTCACCCCTCAGTCTCCTCTTCTCCAAGCTAAAGAGACCCAGCTCCCTCAGCCTTTTCCCATAAGGGAGATGTAGCGATAGCAAAAAATGGAACTACCTGTATGAGCAGAGACTGACCAGCCACTGTGACCAATCACTCATTTAAACTAATCACATCTGTAAGACCCCTGCTACAGAAGTTAATTTTACTTTCTTTACTTCTGCTATGAAAAATAACTGTCCTAAAGTCCCAGTTGATAGCTAGCATTTTCATCTGCATAAATACAATAAGGATGTTTTAGTACCATGTTTCGTATGTTTAAATGCATAAAAATACTGCAAAAGAGAAACTTCCGATTATTGTCATGTCCTCCCAGTGCAGTCATACCTTTCGGGACATTTTTAAAAGATGTTTGCAATGGTCTAAACATAAATCCTCTGTCACAGTCTGAACTGAATAGTCAAAGGGTTTAATCAATCCTCAGATGCTTTGGCACAGTAAGAAGTCTCAACATGAGTTTAAATGTGATGTCATCTAGTAAATTGCAAAAAGGAATTACAAGAGGAAGAAGCACATCTAACTTGAAAGACATAAAATCTTCCCATTCAATATATCCCTAAAAGTGTGGCTACACCAGAAACATCAGGGATATTTGCACAAAAAGCTAATGTCAACACAAAAATGTGTTTCATGACAGAATTCATTAATTACTCCAACAAACAAGCACTATACTGTCAAATCACTGTCTTACCAGACCAGCCCCAGCAAAAGAAGACTCTTGAAGATGGACATTTTTTCCTTGGATTACTTAGGGAAGAGATTATCAGAGCATGATCCTGAAGTTGCCCTTTAATTAAAAAAAAATTATATAAAGAGTATCTATTAGCTACCAAGTTTTATGGAGTTAGCTGAGCATCATTTTTATTATGATCTTTCTTTAATTCATGCACAGTAATACAGTTTTTCATACTAAGTAAATTGACTGCAGAGATTTTTGTCCTTGATCATGTCTCAAAGAAGCATCTCTATTTCTCCAAAAGAAATTAAACCAAGCTTTCTGACTTCTTAGCTTTTAGGCTAGGCAATTTATATTTGCAATTATGATCAAAGACTGCATTTCCTTTCCAATGAAGAGAAGAAAATTACTCTGCTATGACTCCAGCTCATTAACACTTCTCCAGAACTCAGAACCAGACTGTGGAACCGATGCAAGGATAATAGTGCGGTTCAAGAAGAAAGTGCTCATCTGAAAGGTGTATATGGCTTATTGGTGTGACTTCCAAGTATCTCAAAGTCTTTATTCTGAATAAGGGAAATGTCAATTTTCACATTTTCTCTTGACTATACTGGAGAAGACTGAGGTATATAAGAATGCGTTGATAAAGACTGGTGGAAGAGAAAAGCTGAGATGAGACCAAGCCTAATTGAACTGCATAAAATAACATTGGCAGATGGTTATGCTCCACTTTGTCCTCTTATTGGGCAAGCACATGACAGAACTTTTTTCCATGATTTGCAGCTTCTCTAGGCCAGGAAACAGGCAATTAATTTAACCCAATGCAGTTTTACCTTATATGCTTCCTAACATCTCCTCAGAACATAAGCTATGCCTATTAGTGAATTCTAAACACTGGATGAGAAGATGTAAACACTGAAGTAGTTATGAACTGGTCACAAAGAAATGTGCAAAATTACATCTGATTTATAACATCTTTCTCAAGTTTCTCCATTTTTTTAGTGTATTTTAATTCCCTTTTCAATCTCTGGTATTTCTCTTTTTAAGATGCAATCAGCTGCAGCCAGAGGTTGTGCAGGCCTTGGAGGTTTTCAAGACAAGTCTGGATAAAGCCCTGAATAACTTGTTCTGACCTGTTCTGAGCAGGAGGCTGGACAATGGACCCTCGTGAGGTTCCTTCCAACCTGATGTATTCACATTAAAATGAATACAGCACTTTATAAGAGGTATTGTTTCTGCCTCTATTGAGAAAAAGTGTTCATTACTCCGTGTGTGTCAGACAGCTATGTATTGAATCAAGTTTATCATATAAACCAAACTGTGATTATGAAGAAGGCAGTGCTTTGATTGCACTTTCAAAAACATCATTTTTCAGCTATAGCACAAGTGTCAGTAGCATTTATCACCAGACGAGAAGTGATAGCGGTGTTCAAAACTGAAGTTATCTATTTACTGAATGGAATATATTAATAATGAGTAAGCATTAATTGCTGAAAGACTTTTTTTTTTTTTTTTTAATTGGAGTTTCATGATGCAGACTCGAGCCTACTGCCACACAGGACTGCACACAAACAACAGCAGGATCTTCAGAGTAAGATTCACAACAGCTCAGATGAAAAGATAAAGCTGCTTAAAGAAGGCACCAGATCAAGCTAGATTTTCCTGAAATCCTACAGTCAGATACCTAATTCTAGGCTTTAGGGAAGCAGTAAAACAAGAGCAATATATATTAGGTCTAAATAAATGTAGCAGGATTTTAGATAGCATGACAAGGGAGTAACAGATTTATGCTTGCACTGTCTGTGCTATGGGCAGGAGATAGCTTTAGTTCAGATGCTATGGAGCCAGGCTATTGTCACAGTATGTCCCAGCAGGGAAATAGGTCAAACTTCCTCAAGCATGGAGCAGCACTAAAGATGAATACTTGGCTTCAAGTCTGGAGATGTCTTATCTCTGGGCAGCTCAGGGAATGAGATAGCACAGCTGGTATCCATTTGTATATGTTCCTATACCTATGTCCTTTGTGGTCTAGTGACTAGGACATATACTGCTCCTACAATACAGAAGGAAATATCAGTGATTTCAGTTGTCATGCAGTAATCGCTGGGAAATTATGGGTAAATGGCAAAATAAATCTCTGCTACCTTTTTAACAGGTACCTGGCAATATCTAGGATCAACTACTTCCATCTCTACATATGAGAAAAGCATTGAGTCAGACCAACATTTCAGTCTAACTCCTTTATGTGATTGTAAGCAAACAATATTGGGAGACAACCTTTTAAATGCTTGAGCAAAGATCCCTTCCAATCTCTGTCACCTTATAGTGCTATGAAGAGAGGTGATGTGTGCAGCCCTCCCCACAGAAGGCATGGAAATTTGCTTGATAGTCCTGAGAGCTGCCTCCATCCACAGATCCTCAGTTTGACCCACTAAATGTTATATCTTGACCTAAACCACATTTTGCTACCCTGTATAAGGCCTCTTTGCTATGTCACAAAACAGCATAATCCAGGCACTTTTCCTTCGATACAGAGAAAATAAGTTTGCTTAGACCCTGGCAAAGCTACTCAAAAGCTTAATAGTAAACTTTTCAGAAGTGATTCCTGAGATCTGGCTGCCAAACAGAAACCATAACAGATGCAAAGAAACTGACTCCAGAGTACTAGATGGGGTCATCCCCTGAACATGTGCCCTGATGAATTAAGATAACATTGAGAATTTCTATGCTCCTACTGTCAAGTCAAAAATAGGTGGTATGCTGATGTACTTCAGAAGGCATTGACATGGTAGCCAAACCACAACATTCAGCTGTTATGGTCCTCTGGAATACAGTTACAGGGCATAATATATAGTAAAATCTATAATTTGTGCCAGAACTCCAGTGTCAGAAGTCATAATGAGACAACTAGGAGCCTCCAATTCCTCTTAATAGGCAGAGTTCAAATTAAAAGCAACACCCAGGTCATGTACTTCTCTTTCAACCAGAACAACCACCCCTTCCCTATGTAGTCCTGCCCAACATCTGGAGTGCTATGTCTCCTTCTCATTAGCCCCATCCCTGCACAACACTCATTATGTTCTTCATTAGCTCTTCTTGACACCAGAGACACACTCCTACCCCAGCTAACCACCAGCTCATACCTATATTCTGTAACTCATTCTGGGTAGTTACGTTATTTTAACTGTTATAAATGCAATTTCTTTTTGCATTCAGTTAGGAATCAGAGGTACGACTTTGCCATACCACTAATAAAACTAGATTCAAGTGGCTTCTCTCTCCCATAAACACATGCATCTTGCCCTATTCTAATTCCTTTTTAGTCAGCTCCATGTGCATTGCTTTTAAAGCTTTCACAACACTGACTAATTGTTATGGAAAATAAACAGAGAGTGCAAAGAACACACAGTCTAGATGAAGCTAATTATAGCATTACAGCTGACAAAATAGGATGTGTTCATTTGTGAGGTGACCTGTACAGATTTCCTTTGTGAGCTCTCCACAATGTTTCCTGCATGCAACTGTATAGTGGGTGGGCAGAGACAAAGGGTGAAGATATGCTCTTGATAAATAAGTGAAGCTGAGTCAGTATCAAGTATTTACTACTTGGCAGAAAGCAGGCAGCTGGTTTATGCCTTTGAGAAAGCAAAGAGAAAGCATTAATAGAGGTTATATAGCCTAAGACAGCACAGGTAGCATGGGGAGCACAGATCAGAAGGTGCTGGATTCAACTCATTCGTTATGTGCATGAATTCAGAACCACCAAAAGCAGACCATTTAATCAAATCATAGACTAGTTTGGGCTGGGAGTGACCTTTAAAGGTCTTCTAATCCAACACTTCCTGCAATGAGAAGGGACATCTTCAACTAGATCAGGTTGCTCAGAGCCCTATCCAATCTGACCTTGAATGTTTCCAGGGATGAGGCCCTGATTTAGGCAACCTGTTCCAGTGTTTCACCATGCTCATCATAAAAATTCTGTTCCTTATGTCTATTCTGAATTTTCTCTCTTCTAGTTAAAAACTATTACCCCTTGTCCTATCACAACAGGCCCTGCTAAAATGTCTGTTCCCATCTTTCTTATAAGCCTCCATTAAGTACTGAAAGGCAAAAATAAGGAGCCGTCTCTTCTCCAGGCTGAACAATCCCAACTCTCTCAGCCTTCCTTCATAGGAGAGGTGTTCTATCCCTGTGATCATTTTTATGGCCTCCTCTAGACCATCTCCAACAGGTCCATGTCTGTCCTGTGCTAAGGATGCCAGAGCTGGCCCAGCACCACAGGTGGGGTCTCACCAGAGCAGAGCAGAGGGGCAGAATCACCTCCCTGACCTGCTGCCCACGCTCCTTGTGATGCAGCCCAGGACACCATTGGCTTCTGGGCTGCAAGCGCACATTGCCGTCTCATGTCCCATCTCTCATCCACCAACACCCCCAAGTCCTTCTCTGCAGGGCTGCTCTCAACCACCCCATTCATAGCAGGGGTTTCCCTGACTCAGGTGCAGGACCTTGCACTCAGCCTTGTTGAACCTCATCATGTTCACATTAGCCCACTTCGTGAGTTTGTCCAGGTCCCTCTGGATGGCATCCTGCCCCTCAGGCGTGTCAACTGAACCACTCACCTTCATGTTATCGGCAAACTTGCTGAGGGTGTACTCAATCCCACTGTCTATGTCATTGATGAAGATATTAAACAGTACTGGTGTCAATATGGACCCCTGAGGGATACCACTTGCTACTGGTGTTCATCCAGACATCGAGCCATTAACCCGTACACTCTGGCTGCAACCCTCCAGCCAATTGCTTATCCACCAAACAGCCCATGGAATCATAGAATCATGGAATGCTAGGGATTGGAAGGGACCTCAAAAGATCATCTAGTCCAATCCCCCTGCTGGAGCAGGAACACCTAGATGAGGCTACACAGGAAGGTGTCCAGGCGGGTTTTGAATGTCTCCAGAGTAGGAGACTCCACAACCTCCCTGGGCAGCCTGTTCCAGTGTCTGTTACCCTCACTGAGAAGACGTTTATTCTCAAGTTTAAGTGGAACCTCTTATTTTCCAGCTTAAACCCATTACCCCTTGTCCTACCATTGTTTGTCACCGAGAAGAGCCTGGCTCCATCCTCATGACACTCACCCTCTGTAAATTTGTAAACATTAATAAGGTCACCCCTCAGTCTCTTCTTCTCCAAACTAAAGAGACCCAGCTCCCTCTGTCTTTCTTCATAAGGGAGGTGCTCCACTCCCTTAATCATCTTGGTTACCCTACGCTGGACTCTCTCCAGCAGTTCCCTGTTCTTCTGGAACTGAGGGGCCCAGCACTGGACACAATATTCCAGGTGTGGTCTCACCAGGGCAGAGTAGAGAGGAAGGAGAACCTCTCTTGACCTACTAACTACCCCCTTTCTAATAAAACCCAGAATGCCATTGGCCCTCATGGAAATATGTTTCTGAAAAAAATAGGTTCCCAAGTCTATATTTCCCTTATTTGCTGTTTATTGTTATTTATAACCTAGTTTGTTTGTTTGATCATTTTGATTTGTTATTTTTTTCAAAAAGATCCCTCTTCGTCCCCTTGTTTGACATGCTTCACTGTAAGTAAGGAGCATACACTTTTCACCTGCAGCAGGGCTCTGGGGTCTTCAGTTCAAACAGTCTGTCACAGGTTATTTTATTAGAGTCATGAGATGCCTGACAAGCAAATAAAGGTCATGCTTCACCATTAAATATTTATAAGAAACATACCTGCAGTGTAATCTTTGCACTGAATGTGCATCCTAGAAATGGGACATGGTTTGCCTCACAGGCTGCAGTGTAATGATTATAGGTTACCCCATCAGGTTGTTTGCTTATAACCAATGCAAAGCCATCTTAGAACTGATAAATAAAAGGACTCTTTACTGACACACCCAGGGATGGTGTTTTGTGCCTAAATTAAGCCTGAGCCAGAGCACAGTCCCTGGACTGCGCTCACCCACCCTGTGAAACTGCTTGAACAGTTTCTAGAAGAGGTTTGACCTGGGCCACTCTCAAACTATTCCCAGGCAAAGTAAGGGATCTACTGCCAATACGCACTGCAAACTTCACCATTGCATTTTAGAGGGTAAAGGAGTTTCAGTGGCAAGGACAGAAGCTCCTCTGTGGATGGCCTCAGCTGCACAACACAGTTACAAGCAGGGTTAATTACAGCATAGCGTAAGAGATCAACTGTCTTACACCATTATTTTTTTTTTCCCTACCTAAAACATTTTTGAGTTATCTTAGCAGCTGCTCAGCAATGTCAGTTTATAGACCATGGAAGGCTGCTGAAGGGCAGAAGCCTGACAAGCTGTAGGAGCCTGATACAAATGTGACATACATCCCTTTATCACTTTGGGAGCTCTAAAGTTCTATCATATACTAAATACAATGAACAATCAATCAGGTCCAACATTTCTCTAATAAATCCAGCCTATGTTTTTGTTTTAATCTTTATGCCATACCACAAAAAAAATTAATATCTTTGTATTTACTTGCTGATTTTTGGAAAATACAGTAAATTGTGAACAGGGTTAAATATTCAAAAATAAAAAGAAAAAAATATTATGGCTAGTCCTGTGGGAGGAAAAAAAACCCTGGAAGTTGTTCTATAATTAAAAACATACTTAGGAAGGAAGGTGCAAATAAACATGACAATTTTAACCTAAATCCTGCATACACAATTTTTAAGTGCTTAACTTTGCAGTTTGCAATATTATTTCAACACACTTTTTTTTTTTTTAAAAAAAAAAAAAAAAGAAAACAACAAACCCACATTTCAAACAGTAATTTCTGGTTGATAGTTCTTTAAATGGGAAAAAAAAATCATGAGGAAAAAAGTTTGATTTTAGGAAAACTCTGACTATTAAAAATGAAGGATTTACTTGAAGGGACTGAAAACAAATACATAAAAAAAAAAAAGGAAGCTGCACAGTAAAAATCAACAGAATAGATGAAGAGAAGAAATGGACCGTAAAGAGTGACTGGAAACACTGGCAGAAAGCAGGTACAAACACAAAAGCCAGAAAAACCTCAAGGGAGTTTAAGAAAGAGAACTTTAAAGTGGACAGAAGGGAGGCTGGCAGAGCCTAAGTATAATCCGTATGGAATGAAGGACCTCTGCCTGCAGAAGTGGATGCTAGAAGAGTTATCAGGGGAAAGTGCAATAGATGTTTCCCCTGTTATTCCTCTTCCTTTGGCATCTGTCACTGATGGAGACTCTGTTCCGTGTACCTTGGTCTGACTCAACACCATCATGCCTGTGTTTGTACAATCCCCCCATATGCAAGCTGAAAATCAAAAAGGAATACTTCATATAAAATGGATTATTATGGCTTATTCCAAAACCATAAATAAACCAGCATGACATTGCCTTATCCACTTCTTCAGGAAATTAATTATTAATGCCTGGACAGCTATGTAGACTACAGCACAGAATTTGCACACCCACAAACATGTAAGCAGACATATTATACATGTATAGAAAACAAGTTTCCTAGCTTTAAAATGAACAATATCTCTGGAAACATGAAAATAGTTGTTCAAACCTCCACCATTCTCTATGAGTTACATCACTGAATTCTTCCACCTATTTTATATATGCTTGTATATATGTATATGTCTGTGTATATGCGTATAGAAAAGTAGATACTAAAATACTTGTTTAAAGTTATTCGCAAAAGTAAGAAAAAAAGCCTAAAAAGTCATGAATGGTATTTCTAGCAAGGTCACCTGGTGCCCACTGTTGGTAGAATAAGAGACTCTGAACAGCCATTAAGTGGGTGGTGCACATTTCCAGCTGACTGCTCAGAGACCCCTATGAACTTTTAGTTTGTCACAGCAAAGACTGGGCACTCTTTTGACAGAGAGCTTCTGTCATCCTGTTCAGAACAGATGATAGAAAAATTCTCTATTCACATCAAGAACTACGTAACTGCCTAAAGTGCTACATTCTTTAACATTCTGACAGGTTTTTCTGTTACTATTTAATTTTTAATTCCTTTTTTATTTATTTCTTACCAGAGGATCATTCAGTGACTGAGAGGCAATGTGCCCAAAATGATAATCAAAAGGCTCTGCTCTGGTTTTACCTGCATTCTTGGCTGGAACAGCTGTTGGATCACAGGATACCTTCCTACATCTAAACATACGAGCACTTCTTGCTTAATAACGTGTCAGTTATCACGGTTATTGCTGTAGTAAACAGGGAGATTCCCCTCCAATGGGCAAATACTGACATTCGAAGTAGATGGACTAACCTGCTGCAAAAATAACATCTCTCCACTAAATACACAGAGAGAGCCCTAATCAATAATTTAGGCAAGATACTTAACTTTTTCATGGCTAGAGGTAGAAGAGATTAATTTGAGCTTCAGGCAGCAAGAGAGACCAGAGTTTCTCATGATTTGAAGCTAGTAGTTACTGAATTGCTGCTGTCCCCAAGGGTAAAGGTTCCTTTTTTAACATCTTATACAATAGGCTCGTGCTGCAGGCTTTTACTATTTCATTTACAATATTTAATTTTGGCCTGTTTAAGAAATTTTCAAGTTTTGTAAAGATAACTTACAATTTTAAGAAGTAATTCTACCACCTGGAGAAATGACCATGTACAGTTCTCTGAGAATGTAGAACGTGTGAAGCTAAATAAGAGAAACATATTGGTTCCTTCCCTGGTCTGAAGTGAGTGTGTTTTAGTTCTAATAGGACAGTACAGGTAGGACAACCTGAACAAAGTTTAACTTAAGGAACCTGTGGCTAGAAGAGTGAACATCCTTGTCTCTAACATTACCTACCTAGTCTACAACATCCTATATTAACCTGTTTTTCCTAGCTGTTACATTGGATGGCATTTTCTCATTGCCATTATGGAACAAGAAAGGGTTTGTTTCTTTCCAGAACAGCCATTGTACACAATTTTAAGTACTTGTTTTGCTTGAGCTAAACAACCAAAAGGAAAGACACCCGCAGGTAGAAGTGACTGCCAGAATGTCATGCAGAGAAATGACATTCAAAAGGCAACTCGTCAACAGTCTAGATGGCAGACAAGCACAGTACTTCAGGGCATCGACAACACTGCCCATCTCCCATGAAGGCATTACTGCCAGAACGTTACTTAATTTTAAACAAGAAAATGTTACCTCGGATGGGTGACAAACTGGAAAGGCTCTGAATCCATTCTAGGTTTTTATTATCAAGAAGGGCCAAATTAATACAAAAATACACAGTTCTCTAGGGAAATGATTTAAGCATGTGTAAATATTCTCACAATTGAATAATTACTTAAGTTGTTTCACCTAGTTTTTCAGGATTTAACAAAAACAACAACAACAAAAAATCACCTAGTTTATGATAGTAGAAAAGCTCTGCCTAGTTCTCAAATGATGCAGGTTTGTACATCTGTAAAACAGTAAATTCTTAGAGTACTAAATTGCTGTTGCACCAAGAATCTGTTAACAGTTACAATATCACACTAAGATTAAGAGCAAAAATAACATGCTGGGCAAGGTGTCCCAGCAGACGTGTGCTATATGTGTTGTACCACTACTGAAAATACATAGAGAGGCTTAATTGACGAGGTCACACAATGCAAGTGCAAAACATAAAATACACCCATTCTGTTGGAGAGAAAATGAAGATATACTACCAGTTTTGTATTTCTAAAGGATATTGTTAAAACAAAAGCTCTTTACCTTTCAAGAGGTAAAGATTTCCAATTGGCTTATCCCTAATAATAAGCACTTTTAAAATAAAATAATCAAATCTTTCATGTCTGGGAAATGTCACTGTTTTCACATGATAAATGTAACATTTACAGCTAGGTACTAATGTTCTATTTTTTGCCTGATATCACTGTGTGTTTTGGGAGAGCTAAGAGGGAGGACTAGGATAAAGGAACAACTGCTTCATTCCTGCCTGGCAGTTCCTCCGCTCTTATGAAACTATCATCTGTGATTATCAGGCTGTTTTTAAATATAATCTACTGAGGGTAGAATGCGATTTGCAATATTTAACGGCATCAGTGCAATCACGTAGCTCAATTCCCACGTGCTCCTTTGAAAATCTGCTCACTTTTGTACTTAAACTCCTCTTCCTCTACAGAACAGAGCATTGATTCCTCTTCTGTAGCGTGATGAATCCCTTCCCATGTGATTCTACATGTCGTTCTGTTCTAATCACTTCCAGCTGCCTTTGCTCATCCAAGCACAGCGCAGGCATTTCAAAGGGCTGTGAGATGCTTTCCTAAGGAACCCCACTGGATAGGAAACAGATTTCTTTGATGACTCTGAGAGGTGGACAAGAAGACATTGCCAGTATACTAACCTGCTGTTGACAGAAATAATATTAAAAACATAAATGTCTGTTATACTGTCTGACCTTCTACACGCTGGGTGGTTTCCAGACTCTTTTTTACTTTAACTGATTTACCACTGCATTGTCTTCTCAGATGAAAGCCCGTATTGTTTTCTACTAATGTAACAATGGTGAGTACAGTCAGGATTCAAATAAAATCATAGGAAAAAAAGAAAAAAAGAAATGGGGGTGTTGGTGGAACACACACACACATTGATCTACATGGGAAATGGAAAACCTGATTGTGTGTGTGTGTGTGTTTCCTCACAGATAACTAATTTATTTTTTTTTCTGACATATTATGTCAAACATATGCATATAAAGTACATACAAATACATATGGACATTATTCGCACATATAAACATGTGTGTGTGGCAGTTTTCTGACCTCTGTGATGTGGCAATAGCTTTCAATTCACAATTGTTTGTGAATGTTACTTATATTGATTTTACCTTCTCCCATAGTTCACGATTAAGGCTGTTAAAATCCAACCAGTCCTAATAATAAAAACAAGCAGGCATATTTGACCAAATAGAACACATTATTCTCATTACCTCTAAAAATAGTCTTTTGTTTGTTTTTTTTTTTTTTTATGCTATTTCTACAAAGTAACATGTAAGCAATCAGTTTTGCCACAAAAACAACTCATTAAAACCCTTAGTTGCAAAAGCTGGTTTTATAAATAGTGTATTTTATGTACACTAACTAGTGTGTATCATGTGCTTGCATCTTTCACTGGAACACCTTTTAAGGCTGAACAATCACATTTTCAAGTTTATTTTAATACTATTTCCAAGTTTGTATGTTCACACACCTTTATTGCAAAAATAATTGGAAATAAAGTAAATTAATATCTAAAATGAGTGACTGTATCTATACTCTCGTATATAGACCTAAATATATATTCTATAACTGAATACAGACATAAGGCTTTACATATACATTTTTTTCTCAATTTGAAGAATTAAAAAAAAAAAACAGATTCAGCAGAGTAATAAGCTGATTTTTATGTGGTGGTGATCTGCTTTTCTTTCACTAAAGTACAGTGAAATTATATTTTTTTATACATGCATAACTTTTCCAGAAAGTTAGAAAAATGAACATTAGAAAGTAGCCACACTAGTTTCAAAAGTGTTCAATGTTAATTAAAAAAAAAAAAAAAATCAATATTCTAGATTTTTACATTTTACTTTTACTCTCTATCCTCATTTCTAAGAATTAACCATAAAACAGCTGTTTTCAGGATTACTTCCTACCAGTTTAGTAAGAATGTTGCTGATCTTGCTCTCTTCTGCGATTTAACATCTGAGCTTTTATTTTCCTTCAGGCTCCCAAAGGGACAAATAACAGTATAGTAAGGAAAATGGGTTTGCTACCTCTATGCAGATTGTATGTTTGTTTGTTCTTTACTTCTTTTTCACTAGTACATGGAATGCACTATGAAAGTTTACATATTATGTATATATTACTACATACTATGTAAGGTATGCATTGCCTGTATGTGTATATATGTGCGTGTATAAGCACGTATACACATGCACACACAGTAGGAGTACGAAGACATTGCATTCAATACCTTTGTCTTCACAGTGTTCCTCAGAAAAGAACAGAACCTCACTGCAATGTTTTCCTACCTTTTTTTTAGATGCACAAGCATTTTGGGCACAGGCAGACAAGGAATGAGAACACAGCAGGGAAACTTCATCTTGGATGATCACAGGTTTTAAACACCAAAGGAAAAAGAGATCCTCACTTGACGTAACAGGTTCAATTCCAAGAAAATTATGGAGTGACGCCAGCTGAGGACTCAAACAATCACATTGATAGAAAGGAAATTGCTTTTTGCTCTGATACTCTTTACCTAAAACCGTCAGTAAAATATAGATTAAATTTAACCACTACTGAGAATTAGTCAAAATATCTAATTCAGCTTAACAGGTTTTTTTACATATAGTTGCTCACATAGTAACTTGTACCCTAATTTTAAACCTCTCATGGCCCAACTTCTGAACTTCCCAAAAGCAAAATAAGCGTAAAACTTACCTGTACACCTATTGAACCACAGTTATATAAACTTAGGCCTTCATCTTAGAAACCCTCAGTCTGGAAAGCAGTGACTTTTTAATCAAACTATCTAAATATGTAAAAATCTATAATATATGTTCCATACATCACTCTTGAAGGACATGTCATAATCCCTCATTTTAGGAAGCAATCCCCAGGCACCGAGAATCTTGGTTACAATAGTAATGGCATCTATATCTGCACAGCTAATTTACATTTAAGCCAAGTAATGAACCAGAAAGTAGTCAGTCCTCCATCTAAGCCCATGATGGGCTTGAGCCAGTATTCTCCTCAAAACACTTTCTTACATAAAACCACAAGAGGATAAAAAAAATCTGTAGACTGCAAATTTATGTGATAACTTGCTGGTTAAAACACTTGTACACTTGATATGGGTGACCCAGATTCGATTCTGTTCTCTACACAAGCAGATTCAAACCCACATTTACAGAAGTTCTCTAACCACAAAGCTGAGTGACTATAAGGGGATATAGCAGCTGGAGTTTGTCCGCTGTAGAGAAAAGTAATTTCAGAATTCAAAGTGTCCAATCACAACATGCGTCCACTTTCATACAGAACACTCAACTGAGAAGGGGTGCATGGGCTTGTCTCATTTTTCTACAGTACATGCCAAATTCACATTTAAATCTTAACTTACCTGCCCTAGACCACACATCTCCAGGCTATGGAGTGTATTTCTTCTCCTTAAATGCTTCTGTGGTAAGGTGTGATATAGTAAGGGATGCAACCAACCCTTCTTTGTCCTTTCATATTGATTGTAACATCAGAATAATACCAGTGACACAGGGGAAGTACTTATATCTTACACATGTAAACATATGTAACAACACAGATATCTGACATACAACAACCTGTCCCTCCTTAAGGTCAGTTGTTGTGCACATTATATTACCACACACATCCTAACCTATACAACATTTAAAATGATAATGTGAAGAATATATTGTAGATTATCTCAACACTGAGAACAGATAATGAGGGGATCCAAAGAACAAACAGTTTCTGATAGTTTCCACTTGCTCTGTTAAATCTGCAACGATATTCTTGGGAGAAATACTCATTTTCAAGTCATCAAACTAGTAAGCCAGTCATATTGTACCTTTACTAGGCACCTAAGCTAGGTATGGAAGTCCACCTAAATGCTTACATCTTATCTATCCCAAATTACAGTACTCAAATCCAAATCCAGATTCCAGAAAAGTCAGCAACCACAGAACTCCATCATAATCCTATTGTTCACATAATCTCTGGAGAGAGAAGAGTTGAAATCACCCAAGACAGAGAAAGATGTTGGCCAGACTCTTTGGTGCTCTCCAAAACCTGAGCATATGTGGTAAAGTGGTGCCTTGCCTGATTAGTATATGAGGAAGTGAGAAGACCAGAAAAACAGTGATTATATCCTGGTAATTGTCAATTTCATACTCTGCCTTTAGGTAACACCAATAGATAAACAAACAAACAAACAAATAAATAAATAAATAAATACATAAATAAATACATAGATAAATAAATAAATAAAGTAGTTCACTGTAAAAGACCAAAAACTGAAGTACACATTTTCCTGAATTATCTCTTGGCAAGACACTTGTGCCATGTAGCTAGGATCCAAATTCTGCTCCATCAATTAGGTTGTGGTCTTTTCGTTTGTTTAAGAAAACAGCCAGTCCGTTTTCTTACTTAGCCATTTGTTCTCCTTCAGCAGGAGTTCTTAATTTTCTGTAAAACTGGGTAAATTATTATTATGCACATTCAATAATGGGTTGGAACTGTGGTACAAATGCAAAAGCAGAAGTGATTTCTAAGTGGGTGTAATTATGCTTAAGCAACGCTAAATTGGTTTCATCTTCAGTGCATCCATAGGTAATGCGAAAGAGCTCCAACTTGTGCAAGCTAACATACAACCTCAGAATGAGTTGGTACCCCCTGAAGATATTTGCTTTCCTCACCTCACTGTTCCAGCCAACTGTGGCAGATGAGCGGTGCATCCGTCACACCGACATACAGGTTTTGCCGTTTCAAGCTCTCTTCTGGTTATGGACCAGAAGTCGAATGTGACAATTAGGATCAGTAACTCCCTATTACTGGTTGGAGTAGGCAACATGAAAATAGCAACAATTCAACTCATCGCAGAATCCATGAGAAAGCTTCTGATTGCTGATTTCATGAAGCATCCAGACAGTATTTGTAGTTATAAACAAGTTCTTCATGAACATAAAATGCAAATTGTCACTACAGCGGGGCAGCTCCTGCGGAGTAAGAGAGCAACAACTCCTAACAGCCACACAGTCTAGGAAATGAAATAAATTTCCAATCTAGGAGGTTGGTAGATACTATTGAGGTAGGAAGGAAATAATCGTAAGTTGTCCACTGGATACCAGTTTCATGAATAACGACAGTTCTTTTATCTCTAGATAGCAGGACATCATCACAAAGTAATAATGAAAAAAATTATACATATAAAATACTAATTTGTGTACATTTTTTTTGATTCTATCCTGCAATTAATTTAAGGTACCAGGAAGTGACTGAAAAATGCTCCCATCCCGATTCACTAGGGATCAGGTTTCTATTCCATAGGTACAACTGGCTACATAGAGGGTCAGGAAGTGGGAGAATGTTGCTCTGATTGTGTAACAGCTAAACTAAAGCATGGATCTACTGAAAGCGTAGCAGAGCAGGGTGTAGTTATCCATTAACAGTGATAGGTGTGATACTACAGTATGGTGTTGATCTCTATGTTATGCTTTCATCTGCAATGGGATTAATTCCTGAATATCCTCGTTGGAAAGAAGACTTTTTCAGACAACAAGCTGTCTTAAAAATTAATTGTGGTTTCTGAGTTTTGAAAGCCAAGAGTATCACTAAATCAAAAACTTTGTTTTGTCCAATGCCTCTTCCCTTTCATCAAAAGAAAGTGACTACTTGAGATAATCTTTCACTTACAATAAATCTAAATCAAGAAAAACAACAACAACAAAACTTTAAATTGAACTCTGAAGCATCTTTTTTTTTTTGTTCAAACACAGCTGCTTCTTCTGTGTGTCACATTAGATATATCATTACCTTTACCCTAAGAGATTTTACCATTCTTTACATAACTGCATACCAGTTCACTAGATACTTTATCAACCATACTGACAAACAAATTACTTTTTTTTCCTTTCAACAACGGACTAACAAAAACTTAAAACTCACATACTGCACTATAATTTTATGCGTATTTATGTACTAATATAAAGGCTACAACAGGATATTATAAACATCATGGGTAATTAAAAAACAAAACATTCCAAGTCCTACCAAACTTACTGTGTTATTAGTCTTAAAAAAAAAAAAAAAAAAATTGCAAGACTCTCTGGGTGAGAATGGGGAACTTAACTTACTCAATTTATTTTCATGTCCCAAATTTTCAAGTGACATGAAATAGTCACTTTTCCATTTACATGAGTAACTCAGTAAATCAGTGCTTCAGTACTCAGGATGTATTACAATAAGAATATAGATTAGGAAAACACAGCTTATACTTGCACTGAAATTCTTTTAAAGACATATTAGCAGGTGAAAATAGATGTTTTCACATTGCACTATAAAATTAAAATCCACCTGGTGAAGAGTAGCTTTTGAAATACAAGGGTAAAGAATGGTTTGTTCTCAAAAGAACATTTAACTGAGAAGAAAAAAAAAAAACCAACACAACATTGAAATATTTTTTTAGTATTTTCACCACAGTGCTGCTTATAAACCTTCCTCCCCAAAGAACAGGTAAGACTATGCAAAGAATCTAAAGCCCCCATGGAAGAAGTCTGAAACAAGACAGATCTGCCATAAAGCATTGACATAAAGCTATTGATGGAAGAAGTACTCCTCTTGATACATAGATTAAGATAAGTCTTCATTTAAGTATTTCTAGTAATCATTGGTTATTCTTTACAATAATCTTTTGTATAACTGAATTATGGTAAAACCTGAAATCATCCTACACCACTAAGCAATCTGACCCCTTAACATTAATCTGAACTTTAAGAAGACTATTGTACTGTGGAATGCCTGTTTCTATGTTTATGTGCTGTTAAAGGGGGATCTGAATTTGCTGATTTGTACTAAAGTGCTTATCAGCCATTTATATCAGATTGTACTGAAGTCTCATTACATGTGACAAAAGGTGAAACTTCTCTAATCTAGTTAACTTGTTTAACGGTTACATTTTGACTGAAATTATTTAGCAATTCATGTTAATCTTAATTCACAAAATCTCATAGGTAGCTTTTCTACATCTTATTCTTACCTCTGCTTCTACACACATACATGCAGTGGATTGACCCACCAACCTGTTCTCTCACTTCCCCTCCTCAGCTGGATGGGGGAGAGAAAATACAACAAAAAGCTTGTGGGTTGAGATAATGGCAGGAAGAGATCACTCAGCACTTACCACCATAGGCAAACCACACTTAAAATAGTATTTCCCCAATCAAATCAGAGTACAGTGATGGGAAATAAAACCAAATCTTAAAACACCTTCCCACTCACCCCTCCCTTATTCCCAGGCTCAACATCACTCCCAATTTTTTCTACCTCTTCCTCCTCAGCGGCACAGGAGGACAGGGAATGGAGGTTGCGGTCAGTTCATGCTATATTGTCTCTGCCAGTCCTTCCTCCTCAAGGAGACAATTCCTCACCTTCTTCCCCTGCTCCAGCATGGGGTCCCTCCCAGAGCAGACAGTCCTCCATAAACTTATCCAACATGAGTCCTTCCCATGGGCTTCCCATGCGTGGTTCATGAACTGCTGCAGCGTGGGTCCCTTCCATGGCGTGCAGTCCTTCAGGAATAGACTGCTCCAGCCTGGGTCCCCCATGGGGTCACAAGTCCTGCCAGAAAACCTGATCCAGCCTGGGCTGCTCTCTCCATGGAGCCACAGGTCCTGCCAGGCGCCTACTCCAGCATGGGCTTCTTACAGGATCACAGCCTCCTTTGGGTGCATTCACCTGCTCTGGCATAGGGTCTTCCAAGGGCTGCAGGTGGATCTCTGCTCCACCATGGACCGCCACAGGTTGCAGGGGGACAGCTGATCTCATAGTGCTCTGCACCGCAGGCTGCAAAGGAATCTCTGCTCCAGCACATAGAGCACCTCCTGCCACTCCTCCTTCACCGATATCGGTGTCTGCAGGGCTGTTTCTCTCACATATCCTCACTCCTCTCTCCTGCTGCTGTTGCTGGTCTGCAGGCTTTTCTCCTTCTTAATTATGTTATCCCAGAGGTGCTACCACTGTCACTGATGGGCTCAGCCTTGGCCAGCGGTGTGTCCACCTTGCAGCCGGCTGACTTTGGCTGTGTCAGACATGGTGTAAACTCCTGGCATCTTCGCACAGAACACACTCTTATAGCCCCCTCCGCCACAACATTATTTTTTTTTTTCAAATTCTCAAATACCAACAGAAATTTATTTAACAAGCAATGAATGATTTTGGGGAAGCCTACAAACTACACCAGTGACCTATTAGACATAGTTTGAAAAATTAGCAGAAAGCACATAACTATTTCCCTAACTCAACTTGTATTAACATTACTGCCAGTTCAGTTGTCAGTGTATTTTTTTTGCCTTTAACTTGTACAACAATGCATAGATAGTAGGAAATGACAACTTATTTTAATTCCAATTGCAACATCACTGGAATTGCTCACAACTGCCTCATCTCAAATAACTCTGCAACAACTACAAAACATGACACCACTCCCTTCATCCTTCCTAGGACTAGAGTGACCCATATCATATATTTCTTTAGATAAGTAGACTTACACTGGAACTACTGAACAGTACCAAAAGATGACAATACCTTACAGATTCACATTGTCATTCACCACAAGTTTATGAAGACACCAGCTCTTTAACATTTTGAGATGTTTTACTTCTCTTTGAGGGAATACCACCTATTGACTAATCCCAATCTTACACTAAGTATCTTGGCAAACACAAATTCTGTCAAATGTATATCTTATTTCTCAGAGCAAACTGTGTAAAACGATTAAGTGTAGGCAAAAATGATAAAAGTATGTTTATGGATAAAAGAGCAAGGCATGGCATAAAATAGCTTGGACAGAAAATAATATTTTAATAAAACTTGAATATAATGTGTTTACTGGGGTTTCAGGTAATTAAATATTCATTATTTCTGTACCTTGAGAACTGCTGTATTCCCAAGCTTACAAAATTTCAGTCTGCCAGCTACAATCTTAGCTTAGTATAGATCATCTCATTTTCCTGATCTATTATGCAAGCACTACTAACAATTTACTTGATAAATGCTTCACATGAAATACTGTAACATCCATTTTTATTTAACAGAAGAACTTCTATCTCCAGGTGTATAGTTCAGATTGAAAGAAATCAAGAATATAAAAATACAGCAGGGTGACACCTTGGCTACTACCTTGCCAATAAAAATATCTCTGTGCAGTATTAAATCACTGTATTATGTTGTTAAAGCCACTAGCAGATAATGTCACTCCATGGCTGACCGTTTAATATATCACTTCATTTATAAATGTCCATGTCATGTTATAAAATGCCAAGCCATAAATATTGCACTTAGGTAACACATAAAGTTAAAATTTAACTCCTGAAGATTACTATAATCCATTGAGAAATGTTGTCTGAATTTTTTTTTCAGTAATCCACCATTTCACTACCTAGTTGTAAAAAGATGGAACTAGTAGCTTGTAAAGTATATAAAGCTGTACACTTCTGTGCTCACTGATAATGTTTTGTTCACATTTGCAAATACAAAATATGTATTCCAATCTGATTTGAGATTGCAAAGTATCACAATCAAACACCACTTTATTTCCCTTTTAACCACATCTTGGAAAGCCTGCAAGGCATTCCAGAGGAACTTAGAGTAAAATGAAATGAATGGAGAGTGCAAAGTAAAATTAAGTTCAGAGCACATGCAAGGACACATCTGTTGTCTTTATGTCAAATAAAAATTGCATCGCCAAAAATTGGGAGCCCAAATATCCAAATTAGCCAAACAAGAAAGGACAGTGCTGGCAAGGTGCAAGTCAAGATAACCAAACCACAGATTTTTAAATCTATTCCAGAATATCCAACAAAGTGGTGTATAATAAAATAAATAACCATTATCAGGTTGCAAATTAATTTTAAAATTCCCCAGAAAAAAAAACAAAACAAAAACAAACTCAAAATAAATAAGGACATCTCAATGATCCCTCACCACCAGTCTGTAGCTAAAATGAGCAAAACCAATAGGTTGATACTGAAGCTACTATAAAGCTGAAAATAATACAGTCCATCGTTTTAAAATCAAAGAATCGCATCACCTAAAGAAACCCCTCAGCTCTCTGGGTTCAAACACATGAAACTAACAAATAAAACCAGTCCAGAAACAGGTGATAAAAAAGTGTTTCAGTGGTTGTAAAGATTCCTACACACAGAGCCTCTGAGCAGACTGGGATTGCTCAAAAAAAGGAGATGAATAATGCTGCATTTACAACTGATGAAAAATAATGAACAGAACAGTCAGACCTGGCTCCACAGGCAAAGTGAACAGTTGCCTTTGGCAACAGGCTGCCAGGAGCAGCAAAATGGTGGCAGTTCCCTGGGCCTGGGCCACAACCCAGGCAAGTCATGGCTACTGCTGGTGCTGCTGCCCCTCTCCTCCTCCTTCATCCTCCAGCTCCAGCAGCTCTCTGCTCTGCTCTCACCCTTCCCTCCTTCTCATGTCTTCTTCTGGCCTCCCTTAGATAAGCACAAATCCTCTGTGCCCATACTACAAAGCTGCCAGCAGCTTATTCCTCACCAACCTTCAAAGTGTTAATGAATATACTTGTAGGTACCTTCAAGATTCAGCTTATTCCTTACAGAAAACCACTTTCTTCTTCTCATTCCAGTATTACAATTCACATATAATTGTTTCCTTTCTGCTGCTTCTTATTCCAGATTCCCTCCCACTTCATTGCTTTTGTTCATCCACATTTACCCTGGCACTCTCCCATCTCAGCGTAACTCAAGCTCTTTTATGCACCTGGTCTATCAGAAAGGACGTGGTTGCACGCTGAGTGACCTACAGAGACCAATGGCCTGGGGTGACAGATTCACCATGGAGCTGCTCTCTTCAGCCAGCAGCTTTCCAAGAAGCCAGCCAACATGGGCAGGAAATAACACATGGTTAACGTATAGGTGATAGGAAAACAACTTTGTAGTTAACTGAGATACCAGTTAAGGATACAGCTAACCAGATTCATTTTGGTGCTCTTCAGACGTCATAATACTAATGCTTTCAACCTACACCAAAACAAAGAACCAGAAAATACTTTAAAAATATAGCAAGAATTGAAGGGAAACAAAGAAACAAAAAGCACCAATACAGGCCTTCTACAGATTTTATAAATCAGCCAAAATCAGGTGGTTCGCTCACTTGTTTCAATACAGATAACTCTGTGGAGGTATCTGAGATGGCCTACAATATCCTCCTTGGTCTCCAGCTGCCGTTTCAGAGAGCAAGTGCCCTGTCTGCCAGCCCACGGGACTGTCTCACATACCAGGGAAAACTAAATTGAAGCCAGAATGTTCAGTAAAACAAGACAATATTATAAATAAGTCAATTTTAAGAAATAAAAAGTAATAACTTTTTCATTTATGGTATTTCTCTAGGGCTTCCTAGTCTTCATTTTCAAAATATATCACAGTTTAGAAAAGCAGGTTTTTCTGTCATAAGAGTGCATTACAACAAACTGCCATCCAGAATAAGACTATCCTGAATGAAATCAAAGAGAACAAAAGAAAAAAGCACAATACAGGAAAAACCCTTGAACAGGGAAAAAACAGAGTATGAGATACATCACCAGGTGCATAAAAAAGGTAGAGAAGTAGAAGAGAGACCTTAGCAAGAGTAAACTGCAGCAAAGGGAGAGGACAGTACAAAATTCAGCATACAGAACCAAACCAGCCACTTTTGCACATGCCGATTATTATGTCAAGTGGATTGTTTCCAACTCTGTGCTTGATCTTTACTGTGTTTATTCAACTAACCAATCTATATGAACTAGTATAATGCTGACAAATGCGTTTTAAGGGCCACCATTTTTCATACAGTCAAAGCTGAGGAGCCTCAGTGCTTGGTAAGAGAAAGATCCCATGTAGAAGGACAGACCGAGCACAAAACTGCGGACCTGCAAGTTCATACTTGGTGATTCAGAAGAACCTTGTCAAAGCAGCCAAGGTTATTGCAAGTCTCATACCTTCATTCACTCACTACAGACAGAGGGCTGCAAACCTCAAGCAGTGTTTAACAACTGAAAATTGTCACAACTTTGAAAAAGACAAAAGCACAAATCTTAACAAGGCTTTAACTCAAACAGCACATGAGAGTTGATGGAAATTCTGCTAAAACCCACACAAACCAAACATAACTCCATTGATTCTTCACAAAGTTCAGGCAAACAAATGTTACAATTTTTAATTAATGGCCAACTCTTCAGTCATTTCCCACCAATCAAAACTTCCCTGAGCTTTTGACATTCCAATTTAATTTCAGTTAAAAAGAAACCAACCAAACAAAACAACAGCAACAACAACAAAACATACACTAGTAACAAGAAGTGCACACTCTGCTTTTGTAGAAGTATGCTTTTGGTCTAAGCTGATGAAAGGTTTCTCTGCTGCCATGGGGAGGATTGAGATGTAAACCCAGTTCCTCCAGCCCTAAAACTGCCAAGGTGCAAAGCATCTGTCTACTGCTTTAAGAGTCTGGAATTGCTTCAGACATACTGGGAGTTGCTACTAATTCACATCAGCTCTCCAAAGGCTAGATTCCTGGTTTTGCTTTACTTTGTACTCATAGCCATTCTGGTTCTTCAGTATTGTAGCAGCAAAAAAGAATTAGTTGGTAGACACATGTACAAACACAGTGAGAAACACAGCAGGACAGAGAGAGGAAAAGCACAAATTGTTTTCAGTCCCAGTTGTATATTGTATGATTATCTGCATATCACAGATGATGAGTGTCACATGTCTGCCACAGCTGATGAGTGTCTCTAGGGGACCAGCAGGTTTCTCAAACTCTAGTTACATCCAAGAATTTTTAAGACATTAAAGAAAACTAAGTAGATTCTCAGCATATTGAAGGGCCAGGCAGCACTAACAGGCTCTGCCCACAGGCTGTTAAGAATGAGACAGAGATGCTTCAAACTACACTGTTTTTGCTGGGAACTGAGGTTGCTTTGCCGTGTCTGACCAAAGATGATAGCTTCTCACAAACACACAGATGGTCATATACACACCTTGAAGGCCAAAACATTTCATTCTGTCATCAAAATAGGCTAGCAATAGGATTTTATAATTTTACTTCTGGAAGATTGGTACACTACTGCCCATTTGGCCTCAAGCATATTCCAATTTTTCAATCAAAACATTGTACACTGTAGTCTGTATGCAACAGAATACTCAGCATATTGATCTTCCTTACGCATGGGTTTTGAGTTATTATAACTATCTACAAATTAATGATATTTTAGGAAGAACATCATCCTCCTTTATGCACATGTGTACGTAAACACATATTACCCAGTCTGCTTCTACATATTTTTTTCTATGTCAGTCCCAAAAATCAGTCTCAGGTGGCATTAGTTATCTAAATGCTGTTGACAGCTTCATGAGAAATTCATAACTGTGCTCACAGTGAAGGGAGGCTCACTGCGAGTCAGACAATGCCTGAGTTTTGGACAGTTGCTATTATAGATACCTCCTTTTAATCAGGGATTACTACACCAGATAGGGAGCTTCTCCTGCGATGCTTTGCCTGAAGGAAAATAAAGTAGATTCTTTCTTTCTATGAAAGGACAAATCTGATGAAAGAATTTATAACCCAACCTTAGAGAAACACACAGAAATTCAGTAAAATAACAAGGAAGTTAGTGCATAATTTAATGAATCGATTACTATCATTAGTTGCACAAGATTAAAATAGATTTTCATTATATTGTACACAAGGAAGAAGAATTTCCCCACCCCCACAATTCCAGCAAATCAGTTATCTTGAAAAGGAACAAAAATACCACAAGGTAAAGCACTATAAAATTAACTTAACCACACTGCACAACTACAACAAACAAAATCAGGATAAATAAATCTATAATTGTCATGTATAAATATAAAATTAGTGCTAAGTGCACTTCCAACTCACACAAGGTTGCTATCTATAATTTATTAATGCAAAGAACTTTTACACCTATATCCTTCAAATCTATATTAAAGTAAGGATTACTTAGCACACAATGCTATTAAAGGTTACGCGTGCCCTTACTTCAGGAAAATGGCCCAGAATTATGGAAAATATATATAGATGCATTTTATGGATACCAGCTACTACAGTTCCAGCTAAGAAATAAATTGAAGCTGTAGATGTCCAAGCCTATGGTCTTTACACACCTCCAAAGAGCAATGCACAAAGCTTCGGGTACTTCGTGACTGTGCCCTGAATGATTTCAAGGAGAATGTATTTAATCCAGCCATGATGAGATACTGCTACTAGTACCAAGTAAGAAAAGGCATGCACATGGCACATAGTGTGTTCTGAGTTGGAGACAAAAAGTAACAGGCAGGAGAATGGGCACTTTCCCAGAGCCTAGGCAGACTCATAAAAGTTTTATTTCCACACATAAGATCCGGACATTTGGATGATACAAAGGTAAATTCACACCAGAGCGACTTCTGTGAGACTTCTAGTATCATAGTAAACCTCAAGACTGGGGTGAAATTCGAGAGGAGAAAATAGAAGAGTGGGGATATGGAGAAGGATGAGGTATCACATCATTACTTCTACTCAACTCTGCTTCAACTCAATGATACAGGAACTGCAAAATGTAAGGAGGAGGTACTGACTCCACTCAGAGAGATCTCAGCAATGCTGGCTTAGCTCATCTGCCTACTGTCACAGTAGAAAACACTGGGAACAGACACCAAATCTCTGTTGTGATATCAATATCACAAAGCATATGATGAGATACTGCAAGAGGAAAAGTCACTGATGTGGAACTTCAGGGCATCTTTGTTCTGCTTTACTCTTTCCACAATTCAGACCAAAATGGGTTTTATACTTTCGAGTCTGTGACTTACTCCCATGTTGATACATTATAATTATCACTGAAACAGCTGGATACAGCAGGAAGAACAGGTGGAAAATTTAACCATCTGCTCACATTAATAACTATAAATAGGATAGTATAAAAGCAATTACGTTTAAGTCTATACTGCTTTTTAGCTATGTGTACAAAATGCTGTATAAAGTCTGTCATCATCAGTAACCAGCCCTCCCCACACATACCCAGAAGAAGAATCCAGTTTGGTACTGATTCACAGAGATAGCACAGAAAAATTCAGAAAGAGAAATAATTGAGATGCTATCAGATTTAAAAATAAGACCAAAGGGTGAAAAGAAGTGAGAATGTTTGAAAGGAGACAAAAAATCAGTTAAAGAAACTGGGGAAAAGTGTAGGAAGCAATTTTTAGGTGTTATTAACACTTGCTATGTTTGAAGTGAGAATAAAGCAAAAATTAAACATCTAAAAATAAAAGCCGACATTGAATAATTCATGGAAAGGTTACTTTTCTGAGAGAATTGGCATCTTCATGTTTTTCCAGATTTCTTGATTTACATACAAGTAAGATTGTGGTCAATATGTTTCAGATGATTAAAGCAAGGTAGGGGAAGGCAGAGAACCAAACAGCCACAGGCCCCTCAGCCACTTCTGAAATTCCTGTGACCCGCACTGTTACCCTGGGTATAACGATGACTGCACTAAGAGGCCACTTGTCAGAACTTCAGCTGCGTGGAAAACACACAAAACGCATTTAGAGGTGTTCAGTTCTCTCTAAATGTAAGTCTTGCTTCACATTCACAATTCTAATCAGTAATGAAGCTGCATTGGCGTAAGACTAAGTTAAAATGAAGATTAGTCACTCTGAATATGCTGAAGCATCTGTCAAGGAGATAATTTTATAGTGTTTTTCTTGGATGAAGGCCACACTTGCCACATTGGCCAACAAGATGGTTGAATTTAAAGATTGCAATTTAGTTGAATGAGAGACCCTTTTTACAACTGCACTGGTAAAACTTGGTATTAATTGTCGTTGCCCCATCCTACCACACATCAGGAGTACCATAAAAGTAAAGATTTTTTGTAAAGGCTGTTTGGTAATCTGAATACAAACTTCAGTCCTAGAGCCCGGGCACATGATCAAAGGCACACGGGGTTGATACAGTTTGGGAGTCTCCTCAGAAAGCAAAAGAAATGGCAGAGTGAAAAACGTATCCGCTCCCACACTTAGTTTTCCTAGAGTTAAGACACATTGACCAAGCAGCAAGTAGGGAAGAAACTACTATTAATACTACACCTTAGAAGACCATAAGATGTTTAGTTTAGCCCCATTCAGGTATGCAAATGAAAGCAAGCATATGTATGGAAGAATGTTCCTGCAAAGTGCCAATGGCTATAACTGAAAGAAGCAGCAAATTAATACATCCATTAAAAAAAAATGGAAAAGTGCTATATTGAAACCTAGATGTGACCATATGTAACAGTAGTTACAAGAAATGTGATACGACAGATGGAATGTATTCCATGCTGGAATATGGCATAGTGATGAACATAGCAGAGACAGACCAGAGTGATCCAGAGAACTTTCTTCTGAGACTGCCGTTGGTTTTGTGGCTAATCCAGAAGTTAAAGCTGGATATATAAAATGACAACCAAAAACAATCGTACGACACACCAAAATAAGTTTTAAAGTAGGCACCTCAGTTTATACAATAACATAAATGAAAATAGACAAATGAGAAAAGATGTTGTCTCGGGGCGATGATTTACCATTGCTAATGCATAGAAGTGCAATAGATGTAGCTATTAGCATAAGAATGCTTTCACCCAGCTGTAATCTCAAGATTCACTGAATTAAAAGAGAAAGTAAAGCTTACATATAGGTCTACATGTGAACTTTAAGAGGCAGAAAGGTTCAGATGTAGTGATCCAGCTAAAGACCATCTCCACAAGTGATTAATTTTATTTGATCTTAACATCCAGAGTTGTAAAAGCCTAGTCTTGTCATCTTTTGTGGAAAAAAAGACAAGACTGAGTGCAACATCTGGAAGAGCTGAAGATTAAGATATGGGGGTTTTTTCCAAGTCAGTATTTAATTGCTATTTCAATAAAAATCAGTTCTGTTTTCTTCGATATTTTATTTAATATGGTGTGAGGATAAATGCTACACAAAATATTGAAAATGGTCAGTGGTTGTCTGGTTGTCTGCAGAAACTTTGAGTTCTGTTTTTCAGAGTGAACATTTTTTTCTCCATTTCCCAGATCATTTTGAAGGAACACTAAATTGTGACCATAGCAGATTTTCAATGAGAAAATTTTTTCTTTGACTATGTGATGATTAATGGGTAAAAGAATGGAAATAAATGAAAACTGACTACTATTAATGAAAGGGGGAAAAAAAAAAAAAAAAAAGAAGAACAAACCAAACAAACAAACAAAAAAACCAACAGTGTCATCAATCAAAATTTGATGGTGTATGAATCTTTGAAACAGTAAAAGAGAAAGTGTATTGCTCATGCATCTAGCAGTCTTCACTCTACAGGTCAATGCATTTTTCTGCTCTTTGCTCAGCCCTGTGTCACAAGAAACCTAAACTACCTGAGAGCTCATCTTCAATTACATTGTCCACAGGCAGAAGAAATCACTTTTTTCAATTAGTCTGACTCAGTGTTTCGTGTTTAACACAAACTGTACAGTCTTACTCAAACTGAGACAATCTCTACTTAGTATGCAAACTGCATCTATTCTTTTTCTTGATTTCCATGGCATTTCTGGTAGTAGTTCCTCATGTCAAACAATGGAAAACAGTGTATTACCACCAGTTCTCGGTACTTTGTTGCAATAAATAGTTGTGCTCAGTCCTGCACCTTTTCTGATTGTCTAAAGTGAGCTATGTTCAGTTTGCAATAAGACTTGTTCACCTCTGAGATCAGTATGCTATCAAACTATGTTCACTGGGTACTTGAAGAATCTTACAAAAGCTGATCTTAAACTTTTCCTCATAAAAATAGACTGACAGTATGTTTTTCTTTCTTTCTAGATGCCATTGTTTTATTTACATATAAAGTAATTGTTACAG
This sequence comes from Streptopelia decaocto, assembly GCF_964273445.1. Taxonomy (NCBI): domain Eukaryota; kingdom Metazoa; phylum Chordata; class Aves; order Columbiformes; family Columbidae; genus Streptopelia; species Streptopelia decaocto. The sequence goes on along the minus strand of NC_138663.1, from coordinate 10,709,527 downwards.
CTTCTCGGGTGCCCTTCCAACATAGCAGTATATTTTTGAACCACAGTCACAAAAAATGTTTTACACATAAAATAAGAATAAATTGTCACATACCTCTTGGCCTTTAAGTCCAGCACCATAGCATTACAGCACACCAGCATTCTTGCTAATCCAGGATTCATATTCCCATTACTTCATATATCATAGTGTGTGCTAGAATTTGTTTATACGCAGTCCATGATTAACTAATCTAAATACTCTTTTTACTTTTGACCATAAAATCATACTTTTCCTTTTCCAGCAGTCTATTATACAGAATCCCTTTCTAATAAAATAATATGTTTTTCTACAACAGAAATAAACAAACAAAACCGGATTTGCATATTCATTTTGGATAAACACAAAATGAAATGCTAAAATGAACTTTTATGAAAAACCTACAGACCTCTCAGCTCTCAAAAATGTAGGTAGTAATCTCACAAGGACAGACGTCCTAATGAGGTCTGATGATTTACATTCATAGTTGGGTCAGAACACAATATATGGAGACAATAAAAAGTCTTCTCCCTATAGAGTACAAAGCAAATTGGGCAACAAATATTCTGTATGCTGATATACAAGCAGATGGAGACTTTCTAGAGTTTAATAATTCCCATTTTAAAAGCAGTTTGCATCATTTATATTTCAGCAGCATTTAAAAAACATGGCTAGGATTGAGCTGAGCAAAATGGAAAGCAAACAGAGATAGCAGACCAAACAGTCAGGTCAATGACTGGAAAGGGAAATGCCAAACATTGCCCATGGATGATCAGTTTTACAGTCAAGAGCTCTGAATATCCAGCTCAAGTCCACCTACTGCAGTGTTATGAGTTACTATGGACACCGACAGCCACTTGGATGAAAAAGATGACTTGCCTTCAGAAATGACTGTAAAGCTGAATTCCACTTTTGGGTATACTGGTGCATATGAGGGAAGTTTACCGTGTCAGTGAAGTTACTTCAGATTTACAGTTATTTAAATGAGAGCAGATGATAGGCTGTAATCTGCTGTCTGGTTTATAATAGCTCAGCGGTTCACATGGAAATGTTATATATCTTTACTATGACAACTCTTATAGCCATGCTCTTGAAAAAAAAATATGAGCTGATGACATTAATCCCAACAGCACATAATGAATGACTGCAATGAACCAACCTGCCAGTCAGTGTAAATATACCATACAGGAAAAATGACCAAGTGGACACAGATTTGGGCCTACATTGTCATGCCCACTGGTTTACTTTTCAGTGTCTGTTACTCATCTGTACTCAGGGTGATCTTACCATTAATGAATGAACAATGGTCAACAGTCATCAAGGCAATTTGCAATTCTAAGCCTCTGATCAGGCTTAGTGTGAAATACACCTTTAGCTCCATCCTTTGCTCCAAAACAGCTGAGCTGTAGCAGAAGGTGGCTTTAGAATGCTTGGCTACGTCCTGATGCAGGGGAAGGCACTCAGGTTTTAGCCTAACCAAATATTTCCTTCCCACTCCAAGGCAGTAGCTTCAGCCAGGTGGAGTGGGGCCAGTCACTGACTTCTACTGGAAGACCATGGATGTCACTGCTTCTGGCTATTATCCACAATTCAACCCATAAAACTGATCATAATCTGGGATTCAAACCTCAAAATAAAAATGTATATTCAATCCACATAGAAATAACTTCTATTCAAACTATGCCTTCAGACCAGTAATACATAGACCCTTTATTCTTCAGCTTACACGACAAATCTTCACTAATTGTCAAGGTATCTGGGTTTTGAAAAAAAAAAAAAAACAACATTTTTTTTTTCCCCTAAAATGGAACTAGAGGGTTGAATATTACAGCATCTTTCTTTGGCTTGCGAAGATAATTTTGTGTTTACCACATTAAATCTGGCTCTTCTATGGCACTGGTTTAACCTCTTTTCCTCACTATGCCATGTCCTCATTTATTAGAGATAATGAAGAACAAATACAAATAAGTAGTCATTTAAAATAGGAAGCTATAGTAAAGTATCTTTCAGGCAAACTCGGAACATCTGTCAGAATTTCAATCAGAAATTATAATAGAAAAATAAGTATTGCTGTGAGTAATGATAAGCACAGTAACTCAAGCTAACGGTATTTTTACCGTTGAAGGACAAACACTTTGCTATAGAAAACCAACCCAATCTCATAGCAATGATGCATGTTGATGTGTTTATATGCTAAGTCTGACAATTTCTACATAACAAAGTTGAAGAGGAATATATTTTTATTAAATGTCACAAATACAATGGTTTGAAGTACCTCAGTGAAGAAAAACAAGACATTATGATAAAGTTTAGATGGACAATTACATTAACATTGAGGTAAATTTGACTCACAGAGGCAAGAGCTTTCTCATCTCTGGGGGCTGAAATGGTTTCTTATGGCTATCCGAAATATAAACTGCCATAACAGGCACTGCCTTATGCCTGGACTAGGAGGCTGTCAAAAAAGGTTGACATTAGTATATGCTACTTCAAAACCCAAAGAGCATTGTGAAGTGCATATTTCTATATATCTTTGCACTTGCTAGCCTTCTTCCAAAATATTCCTGCATATTTGCATCCATAGTAATTTGCATATACTGTTTCCAATAAGGTCTGTGGCATTAAAGCAACCTGCTGTGTACATGGGACAGGACAGCTCAATCTCTGAACGCTTTTTCTAGTCCAGAATTCACACTCTAATTAGAGAGGATACAAAAAAGGAATTTAGAAACACTGCACAGGCATTTGACTAAGAAAAGCACAGCTTAACTAGGATTGAGACTAGCAAGGGACTTCAAGGGCAACAAGAACAGCTTCTACTCTAAATAAGCAAGAAAGTCTGGACAGGAAAAATATCAGCCCACTGCTAAACATGGTGAATGTAGCACACCTTGCCTCCAAAGAAAGTCTAGAGCATCTTGGGCTGATTTAAAAGGACCACAGCCAGTAAGTAGATCAAGTGAGGATTTTTACCCAGTACCCACTACACCATATTTAGCATGCTGCATCCAGTACTGTGCCCCCAGTACAAGAAAAACAGTGGCAAACTGCAAAAACTTTAGAAAAGGCAACCAATATGGTTAGAGTCTAGAGCAACTCCTTTGTGAGGAGAAGATGAGGGAAAGAGGTTTGTTCGGCCTGGAGAAGGTTACGCCGGGGACTCCAACAGAAGCCCAACCGTACTTATGAGGAGGTCATCGAGAATACAGAGCCAGGCACTTCAGAGTGGTGCCCAGTGGGAAGACAAGGTACCACAGACATACATTTAAACTAAATATAAGGAAAAACTTTTTTCACCATGAGGTCTTTCAAGTATTGGAATAGGTTGCCCACAGATGTTATGCTGTCTCCATTGTTGGAGGCTTTCAAGGCTAGATGGGATAAAGTCTTGAGCAATCTTTAGTACTAGAGTTATGTTAGGTTGTGGTTGGACTCAATGATCGTGAGGGTCTCTTCCACCTGAAATTATTCTATGATCTGGTCTGGTCCACTGACCCTGATTTGAACAGGAGGTTGGACTAGATAACCTGCCAACATCCCTTGTAACCTCAGTAATTCTATGTCTGTAATTTACGTATCTGCATTAGAGCTAGTTGTCTAAGATCCCACTAGGGTCACTGGAGATTTAGTCAATACTGTCAATGGAGTTTAGTCAATAATTCATATGGCCAAATGTAGATGAATCACATCACTTCATTAACTATATTGATTAGCTCACTCCCAAGTAAAGATAACTTCCATGAAATTGACCACCTGCAGCTGTCAACATCATATACACACAGTCATATGAGCTCCACCCATTAGGTTTAAAATACTGGTTTTCAAACACAACTCTTCTCGCTTTAAAAAAAAAAAAACAAAACAAAACAAAACAAAACAAAACAAAACAAAACAAAACAAAACAAAAAAAAAACACAAGAAAGGTCACAACCATGAAAGTACACACTTTATTTCATCAGGAAAAGACCAGCCAGCTCTAGGAACAATTTTTGGTATGGATTTACTTAGAGGAATAAGGGAGCTAAAGTTCTGCCATTAGCAATGCCTCTTACAATGTACACATTAAGAGTCACACCACAGCAAGATCTGATCAAAGAATAGTCTCCCATCCCTTTTGGCCCCTTTTTGTTCACATCCCCTTCTAATGTCCCCAACTATCATTGATGCTACCTGGAGCACACCAAAAGGCTCCAGTTGCCCTTCCCAGTCTCCAACCACCTTTCTCTGTAAACCTCCTCTTCCCCTGCCCACAGGTTTAGGAATTTGGGTTAAAGGTCTGTGGACCCTGTGATCCAGGGATGAGATATTTACAATAAACCCTAAGCTGTGGGAAAACTACTGTGAGAAGCTCCAACTGGGGCTTCTACCCACATAGCCTCCACTCATTGGCTTGGTTGCTGCACTGAAGCTTCTGCCATGTTGTAGATACACTGTGCTTTGGTTGTACCTTGTTGACGTTGATCCTGCCTTATTGACTTGACCTCTACCTCAAATCTTAGTCTTATGACTACAGACTTCATTGACAGTCACCAAACAGACTGTTGGTTGACCTTTGTTATTGTCACCAAACCTGCTCTGCTTGTCCCATTCAGGTACTGTAGGACTGCACACCTCATCAATGAGGTCACTGTCTTGATGTCACCCTCAGCTCCCTTGTTGAAGAGCCCAGTTATGTTGACTGCTGACAGTAATTTACAGCAAGGGCGTCAGCAGCATCGTCACTAACACAAATGGAAACAAACATGATAAAGGTACATTAGGACTGACTCAGACTCTTGGAAATCTTGTTGATCTATTCAGATTCAGCAATCCATGGAGCCATAGGTCAAGTGCTACTTCAATATTAATGCCTTCAGAATAGTACTATTGCTTCAAGATGCCATTCCTCCAAGTTGTACTTTTTTCTCCTCTTTGTAATAATATGTGTGGACTAAAAACATCTTGGCTTATAAGAAACATGCTTTGATGTCTTCAAATTTAACTTCCCATAGCCCTGAATAAAATAAGAACTTAATCACACATTTAGGAATGTTTGAAACAAGATCCAAAAAGTACCAAGCAATCATCCAAAAGTTCCTACTTTACATATACATATATATATATATATATTTACTTTAGCCGCTGTGGGTGTTTGACTGAAGTTTCTAATCATGAACAAATCACATATTTTCAAAAGTTCACCATCAATGCACTAAATCATCGCACACAGAAACAGAGCAGTACCATGAAAAACCAGCATGCATCACTTCAAGTGATTGTACCATGTTAGTCACCTTCCTGGAAGATTTCATTCATCATAATGGTCTTTACTCAGGAAGAAGGAAATTTGTCACCTACATTCCTAATGAGCTTTCTCTTTCTTTTTGAATAGCTCAATCAAGCTGACTGAGCTCTTTACAGGATAAGTCACTCCTTCAAAGGAGAGAAATATAGCAACACTCTACCCATAAGTAGAAGGCTGAAGTAGATCAGATTACTCATGAGAAAGTTTATTACTTGCAAGACTAAGGCTCAAACTGTTAGTTTCCAAAATTGCGTGAAAATTGTTGTAATTTTGGAAATGTAATGTTCAGGGTTCTAGTGCCATACCTTTGAACGTATCTGGAAATAACTACTAACAAGAGCCAATTTATTTCACTTTCTAATCAGTTTAGAGGATGAAGCTCTGAAATCCTAAAAGCCACTATGAAAGTACATCCCTGAAGACAGAATGCAAGCACTTAAACCAGTATTTAGTTCTGCTTCTGTTCACTCCCAGGGCTGATTGTTTCAGTCACATCCTGTCAGACAGTACCGTCTACTAAAAACAAGTAACATATCTTTCTTGATTTGAACAGTCACAACATGGTGCTGATTGACCAATGCTAGCCTTTCTGAAATCAGAATCACTTCCAGCAACTCTTGAGAAGTAAATCAAGGAAAATGACACCTCTATTACCTATGTGATTAATTTTGAGACTTCTTTCTTCTAAAAGACATCATTCAGACTTCCATAATTTACTTCAGCTGCCTCTCAAATAGACATGAGGAATACATTTTTAAGAGCCTGAGGAGCTTCAGCTGCATCACAGAAGATAATTTTTTTCTGGCAGTGATGTCTAGTAATTTCTTGCTCTTTCGCCCACAGTTCAACTGAGTTATCTTATAGTTTATCTTATAGTGTTTATCTTATAGTGTTTTGTAATCATCCTTTTTTTTTTTTTCCTGGCTTAGGGCTTTAATTTCTCCAAAAGGGGCTTAGATGTAGAAAGGGGCTTAGCAATAAAAATCCCTGATCAATCAGAACTAGGTGAAGAAAATACACGACTCTTGAGGTCACAGAAATCTAATCCATTATCATTCTTAGTTAGGTAACACAATCCTATTTCTTGTCACTAATAATCTGTCTACAGAAGTTCTATCACTTGCAGTCACACAAAGAATCTCCATAATAAATCATATTACTCATATCACACTCTCAAATGTCTTGCCAAACCAAAAGTGTCCCTAACTCCTTCCAAGTTACTTCAACAGCCTTGATAGGCCTGTAGTGTCAGCCTGTCACAGGACTAGGTGCTGTGGGACTCCTGCATGCGCAGGGCATCACCTTCTCATGGGCCAACAAATGGAGAAGAAACTACTTGCTCTGTGCCTTCCCTTTCCTTTCTTACATGTCTCGTAATAACTTAAACTCATGTGTCCAGTTCAGAAGCTATTGGTGCCATGACTTTTTCACCTGTAATGAAGACTGAGGACCACTGCAAAAGTTAAGACAAGTATTTTCCTAGTGAGCACCCTCCATGTAGCACCTACAGACCGACCTTCGCCTTTTAGTAGCTCCTTGTCAGAAGGAGATGTAAAAACTGGATAGCACAGGGAAAGACTGTCCTCAAGACCTGACTGCAGGAACTTTGTAACCTAAAAACTGCATGGGCCTCAAGGAAAAAGCTTGATTAATTTAATTGATCCATTTGTGACTGATCATCGAAATTCACTCCTGTGACTGACAATCTGCATGTCTTTCTATCTTAGTCATTGTAGGTCATGCATAATTCAAAAATACACAGCTTCCACTTTCCTCACTTGAAATTACATTAGAGTGCTCATTGGGGGTCTGAATCAAAACCTTATACAAATGGACCTCCTGTATCTTTCCTTTTACACACTGCAAGGTTGTATTTGATTTTTATTCTGCTCATATATAAAGGCTTCCACATTCAGCATCCAAGCATTTAATAGATCAGACTCCTGGCCTTTTTGACTGACCAAGGAAACAATTTTACCAAAATTAAAAAGAACTGGCTACAAGGTAACGATTTAGCACCTTCATTTGAAACTAAATGTCTTATAAAACATAGATATAAATCTTTCAACCTGCAATGAATTTTTGCGCTCCCCTACATCTACCACATCAAACACAAGAGTCTGCAATGTACTCTAACCACCATAAAATCCGACCTTTAAAAGAGAATATGCAAAAAATACACACCATCTGCAGATGCATAAGGAAGTAATATACAGTATGAATCTATGCATTTGAATTACTGTATACATCCTTTTTTTTTTTTTTTTTATGATGCTAAGAATAGATAGCATAGAGACTGAAGCCCCAAACTAAATCATGACATAGATAATTGAAGACCCCTTCTTTTTAATACTTTCATAAAAATAATTCCATCTACCGTATTCTACCACACTGAAGCACTGGCTTCAGGTTTGGTACCTTCAGGAGACAAGAAAAATATAACTGCAAGGAAATATACTTATGTTAACAACTGATCTTATTACTTTTTATTGTACTAATTTGCAAATAACCATCTTTCTGCCAGCACCTCCTTCTTTTCACTTGCCTAGTTTCATTTCTCAAAAGTGTTTTTTTTTAAAAAAAATAGATCTTTTTGGTAATTAAATAAAATGAGATGTTCACACAGTTACTATCAAGTGGAAAATAGGCAATAAGAGTAACTGCTTTAGAATGGCTGAAAATAAAAGGTGGAGAGAAGAGAATGGTATTATAGCAGTAGTAGTGTTTTGAACACAAAATTCAAGATGTGTCTCTTCTCAGACGGATTCAGTGTGACAGACTTAAACTCAAGTGCAGAGAATTAAGTCATGCCAAGGAAAGAGCAGATGAGATCTGTCAACAGAAATAAATATTTTTATCTGAACAGAAACTGCACAAGAAAGGTATGTTCAAAAATGTGAAAGGACTTAGAAGGCACACCAGGGAAATGACTAGTTTCTAACAACTGGTACCTGACTCTACTTCAACAGCAAGTACATATTTTGTACTTAGAAATTCAAAGTATGACCTCCTTAAAACAGTGTCAGTGCTGGCATTCTTTTTCCTTTTCAATAAAGGAGTTGTATAAATAAGATTCTAATGGATGAAGAGAGGAACCTGTGCAGAGGAACCTGACGTGCCATTGCAAGGGCACCTCAATTTCTCTCTCTCTGGTAGAGCTGGAACTGGAGGAAAGGGACCTGGAGAAAAGGATACTCAGGGAGATTTCAGTGTGTGTAAATAGCTGATGAGAGAGTGAAAAGAAGATGAAGCCAGGGTCTTCTCAGTGTCATTCAGTCATTCAACAAAAAATTCAAATGGACATAAATTCAAATACCAGATACTCCATTTCATCATAAGAAAACACAGACACACACACAAAAAAAAAAAGCAGTCAAAGTTTGCCTGAAGAGGTTCTGGAGTCTCAGTCTTCAGAAGCTGACTCAGAGTCTGACCAGCCTTGAGAAACCTGCTCCAGTTGACCCAGCTTTGGTCAAGGAGTTGGTCTAGATGATCTGCTCTGTGACTGATAGGTGGAGGGAGCTTCAGCCTGCCCCATACAGATACTAAAGGCAGTTACAACATCAAATGTATCTGCATTTTGTCCTGGAAATACAGCCAGGAGCAAACTCAAATGTGCCCAAGGAAATCACCAGGGTAGGTACCTCATGCCTCAGACCAACACCTGGAACAAGCCAATTCACCATGTGTGAATTGGCTGAACGGTTCTCGATTTCGGTTACCAGTAGCATATAGAAGAAAGGAGGGGTAACTGAGCGCACGAATTTCACTGAAGCTTCCAATTATGACTGTAACTAATTATAAAGCATTATGGATTCATACAACAGTTTCTTTAGCTTCACTGTGCATTATGCCTCATGATAAAGCACTGACCAGTGTCCTGGTTTTGTTAAAAACAAGACCAGTTCTCTTTTAGCTAAGTTTTTATAGGTGGCTGTACTTTTCTGAGTTTTAGCCTGCATATTTTTACTCAGATGCTGTACTCAGTGCTGATAAGAAGACCAAGGAAATGCTGAAGAAGCTCATGTTTTTTGGCTACTATGGTAGCCAAGAAAGACTGATAAGTTTTCCCACATTCCGTTGTGAGAGGGGCGTGTTTGAGGAGGGGTGGATGGAACAGGTGACTAGAGCTGACCAACTGAGGATCAACTGAGTGTTCCATCCCATAATCATCACACCCCCCTATATATGAGGGTGATCTCAAGGGTCAATCTCTCTTCGACCATGGCCAGCATCTAGATAGAGAGGACCCTGCCTGTCTGCCTGTGATCTACAGGCCTCAGGCCCTGCAACCCGGTTCCCGTTTGCTGTGAAGTCCCACCCATGACTTCCAGGGGCCTGAGCGGCACCCGCTGGAGCCGCCAGCTCCTGCTGTTGGAGTGACGCCAACTCCACATTGAGCACTCAAGATTGGTTTTGTATATTCTGTATATATTCTCTATTTATTAGTAACATTAGTAAAACTGTTTAAAACTCTCCAACTTGAAGTCTAAGTCTCTCTTCCTTCTCTTTTATCTTCTCTATCATCTTTCTGATCTAAAGGAAAAAGGGGTGGCAGGAGGTAAGAGGGTAACAGCGAGCGTCTGCCACAGTTTATTGCCACCTTGCGTTAAACCTTGACAACCAGATTTGGCATTTGAAGGATGACAGAGCACTAACACAATCCTTACAGCTCTGGAGAAAAAAGCAGCACAGCTGAAATATTTAAAACTATGCCAAATCAAATGAGAGATTGTTTTGATCAGGAGATCCTTCTGCTGATAGGTGATATAGAAGAAAAATGGCAACACTCTTTCTCTTTAGAGGTCTGAGATAATAGCGTAATTCAGTCCCAGCTATACTGGGCACATGCATTTAAAAATTCACTACGCAGCACAATACAAGTGTTCTTGGCTCAGACACGGTTCAGGACAAAACAGAAGCACATTGTAGGTCAGTGCAAAGGTGTATGCACAGAAGTCTGCAAAAGAAGTATCTCTGTTTTACTTGTTCTGTAATAAGTACAAAGTCTACACTTTCAGTCTTACAGAGGTCATACTGTGACACCAACCTTGAAGCACTTTAAATAGATTCAAAATTGAATTTCTTAAAAAAAGTCTAAACCAAAACTTTGTTTTCATCAGAATATTTGCCTTTCTGTAGTTAAAATTAAGCATTACAAAAATGCAAATACTTTTAGAGATAGCACCAGAACTTTAATCCAATTTCTAGTTCTGGCTGAAAAAAAAGAAAAAGTGGAAAACAACTCTACTATGAGACACTAAAAACACCAGCCAGAAAGTAGAGCATATTGAAATTTTACAGTTTTATCCAAGTTTCAGAGTAAAATACATTTTTGATGAAACAAGATATTTCGTGTATATTTCAATACAAAGCAATTTAGGAAATCTCAAGTATTTCAAATATTCCTTTTTTTTCTTCCTATTACAATTCAGTAGTGAGAAGAGAGCACCTGAAGTTGCTTATGTGTTCAGGTTGGTTTTTATGTAATATGTCAGAGCTCAATGTTTCGGTGAAAATTCCAGTTGAATTTCAGTGGGAAAATATTACTGATATATAGAAATGTAAGGGTTGATGTGTTGGTTTGGGAGAGGAGTGGGGAGGGCAGGGAATAGGAACAGGTGTATGGGACAGATTTCCAGACAGTAAAGGACTTAGCACTGGGCTCTAAATGTACAAAGAGATAGTTACTAAATATCTACTACTATAGTATCTTGAAGACAGTAGTTACGAATTAGCATTCAGAAAGACATACGTATCTTTATGTTTTCTTCTTATATAAAAGAGAGGATACAAAACTTAAGATCAATTACAAAAGTGAAACTTCAAGTAATTCAGACATTTGTAGCTGAATTATGGCATCATTTTCAATGAACTCCTGCACTTGCAAATGTGTGCAATTATGAGTGAATGCCATTGTAAAACAAAACAAACAAACAAAATCACGACAATATACTCTGATAGGTCAGGAAAATGTACAGAAATCTCAAAAAAAAATTTTGAAAGTATAAATACATTTAGGGGTTTTAGCTCAATTATTCACATAACTGTTAGGACACAATCTCAAAAAAAAAAAAAAAGTAGGTACATTAATTAAAGTAATATATTTAAGGACAATATTTCTTATGCTCAATTTCCAATCTCTGTACCTGACAACCAGATCATTTCCAGTGTAAGGGCTGTTTGCTAAAGAAAAAAAAAAAAAAAAAAAAAAAAGGCAAAAAAAAAAAAAAAAAAACCACACCACACACACCAACCCAAAAGATTACTAACCTAGAAATACTAAAACAGAAAACTACCATATGGTCTTTCAAGTCTTGTCCTTAGAAGCCTAGGTTACCTCACTGTCTGAGTAATTTCATTAATCTCCAAAACACAGATGGAAAACTAACATACCTCATCATTATTCTCAGCGAGTGTTCTGGTCTGATACAGCCTAGTCGCTCTTAAGTTTTCTTCTAGTGACTGCAAAAATACGTTATTTTTTTCCCCCTGACTCTACAGCATTTTGTACAAAATTCAGTCAGAATGGTTTAGAGGCAGCTAATCCCCCTGTTCAGCATCAGCCTATGACCTCCTGCTTCCAGTGCTACTAGACAGCACCTCAAACAGCTTACTGGTTTGAATCTAATCTTCTTTCCTCCATAATGGCTTAGGTTCCCCTCAGCTTCCACCTTTACTCTTAGTAATACTGGAAAAATCAATTTAAAACATAAATAATATTAAATCTAAAGCCAGCTTTGTTCTCATTCTGGTCCACTGAACCTCATGCATTTCAAAAATATTAAAAATAATTACTGGCCACTGTCACTTTAAAAGACACGTTCTTCGCATTGCTCAGTAAGAAATACTGTTGCATAGCCTACAAAAGAGAAATCAGAAAAGTACCCCGTCTTGCTCATTTCTTCTCTTTCTTTACATTTTAAGGTTTAATTAATTATTTTTACTTCACACAAGCACTGCAAATTAACTGCAAATGCCTTTGATTACACTTGTGCAATCCCATTAAGTTTAAAATCACCACACAGCAGTGACAAACAAGTGATTTCTGGACCTGCTTTGTACAAAGTGTGGACCTTTAGTAAAGCACTGTCATGATGTGGTGAACATTAGCCTTTCGGTCAGCACAAGCATGAAATTAAATTTTAAACATCTGCAGTAATTGGAACTTACTAACTGCTGTAACAATATTAACAGTTTCATTCTGCGGGAAATAAGATCACCAAACGCATGCAAATTTTTAAATTTACAGTATGCTGCCTTTTCAGAATCTGATTAAACACTTAAATGTCTATCTGTCTCAGTAATCTAAGTTAACAATATCCACTGAAAAAACATTGTGTTTTCAGGTACATAATGTTACAGCATTTGTTGCTAGAAAGGAAACCCACTCTTCATATTGCTGGAATATATAAAAAAAAAAAAATTCATTTGAAGCTCCCCATATAGCAAATCTATCAGAAGACCAAAACCATTTGAGGATTCTGACAAAAAAAGTATATGCTTTGTATTTTAATGACCACAGATTTTTGACACTGTCTGGATATGTCATTAATGTGTTCAGATAGTAAGTAATGTCTTACTATGCTACCTCAGCTGGGCACTGAAAAAATATTGAGGCACTTAACAACGCTTAGATTTTGTCTGCTTAAAAAAAAAATGGAAGTGAGTCAAAATGTTTTAGACTTACTGGTTCTTATCTTGAAATTAATTCTCACACCATAGTCTCTAAACTAAGTTTTTTGCTTCTCAAGAAAACATGAACAAAAATGTATTATTCCATAATGTAAAATAAAAAAAATCTTTATCCCACTAAAGTATTTTAAAAATATCATTGTAAAGTTCACTAGACAATTTTAAACATAGTTGCAATTAATATCAGCTTAGCTTTCAGAAGACTTCTTACTTTTTTAATAATAGGACAGCAACCAAATTAATTTCTAATGAAATAACAGAGAAGAAAGCCACCTGGCTGAACACCAGATCAGTAATTTTCCTGATTATCTGTTTTAGATTTGTGACTCCAGCTTGACCCTCACTAATACAACTAGTCTATGAACTGTCCAATTTCGTAATGCCACAGGAAAAAAAGTAAACCACATACAATAATCAACACAAAGATCTGTGCTAATCATTCACCCAAGAATTTCATGTTTCAAAGGGGCAAAGACATATAGAGATGGAATAAATATATATAGGTAAAGAAGTCATTGCATATGAATTCCAATGGGATGAGGACAATAGCTGGCTAGACAGGAGCTGTGTGTCAGCAGCAACGCTGCAGCAAACATCCCTTTGGGTTTCACACCATCAATGCCCATTACCAATGTTAATAAGAGCCATCTGGCTTTGCATAGCTTTACATCTGTATCTCAGTGTTTGTTTCAACAATATTTATCCATCTTTGGAGTTCCTCATTCTGAGAGGTAATTTGGAACCTTTTAGAGGTCTGAATCAAGAAAACAAACAGCAGGCAGTTAATCATGGTAATAGCACTTCTGAAGGTCACATTATTACTTTGAGCAATGATACCAATCTTTTTCACTCCTCAAATTTAATTCCAGTGGAAAAAATAAATATCCCCAATTTTATGGTTATAACTACCGGAAAGAAAAATTACTAAGAATGCGGTCCTGTAGTCAATGCCTTGACTAGTAATCCTGCGGATCTAAGCAGCCTTGCTTTCAAATAATGTCCTGAGATCATCGTATTCAGAAGTAAGCATCAAAAATGAAACTGCATCAGTGTATAACTTGACTTGGAGCAAGTAGACGTATCGAAATGCAAGACATCTGTTCAGAGAAACTTGTGAGAAAGTAAGGATGTTTTCATTTCTCCCTGCAGTGACAAGAAATTCAAGAAAACCATCACAGGTCATTTGCTTATCTGGATGCAGTGGCTTATTCTTGGCTTCACTTCTTCTGTTGCAACTCAAAGAGTGCAAACTCAGGGGGGTCTTGGAGGAGACTGGGAGACAAGAAGCTTGGCTGTAGCATCTCAGTAACAGTCCTGAGCTGAGGATGGGAGTCCTGAATTCACAAGTCTATTTGCAGATCTATATTTTGCATATGATAGTACTGGAGAACAAATAAACTCAACAAACCATCACCACATTGTACTTGACCATGAGCAGGTTTTATTATTATTGTTATTACTAAATAAAGCAGCTGTAGCCAAACAATACTGCTTCTGTGTCAACTATTCTCAAGAACAGGTCAAAATTAGATTCCGAAAGGGGTGGAATGTGTGCAACACAAAGGAATTTAAACAGAAGCTAGACACTGCTCAAAAGGAATGGATTAAGCCTCATGCAAAAGGCAAGTGTTCAGGCCTCTGGAGAATCATCAGGTCAAAGTGGGGTCATTTGGAATACAGCTTTAGCCAAGGCATCATGGAAGGACAGAAGGTCCTAACGCAATTCTCATGGCAACTCAAGTCTCCGTCTTTAAGGATTTAAATGCATCTGCACATATGAATACCAGGAGCCTGACTCTGCTGATGAAGTTTAAATTCTTCAGCCTTACTTCAAAGGTGAATTCAGGTACTATTTTTTTTTTTTTTAATATTTTTCTGTATTTAATTTTGATCAAATCATCCAAAGAGCTATTCCTTATTAGCTCTTCCTTTCTCTATATACACTATTTGTGTTTTACAGAAAAAAATGGAAGAGGTGAGTCATTCTGCTATTAAAATATTTCCATTTTAATGTTGTTTCTATTATACATATTGAGTTAGTCACATAGGAGAAGTAGGATACCTCATTTGGAATTAAATTAATTTCATTCTGACAGTCAAGAAATACAGTGGAATTCTTAACCATTTAACATGCACTCTGTTTTTTAATGCTAGATTTTATCTTTCAAAATAATAATTAGCAGTAGTTTTAACATTTTCTCAGTTATAAAGATTTATCATTTAATGGATAAAACTTCCATAAACCTTAGTGATTATATTGTGTTAGCCTACTATGTTCTGTATTATTTGGCTACTGTTATTAAACAATAATAGCATTCACTTTCTTACAATCAAAATTGAGAAGATAACTTATGTAACTGAAAGTTGTTGTTTTTATATCTTAAGTGCAAATTATTCTTTACTGTGTTTCCCAGACACCATCTCTTTCCAAAACAGCTCATCACCAAACACAACAGAGGAGATACGAACTTCTATTAGGAGTTAAACCTGCCAACTTGCAGAATTATCTGAACTTTCTCAAATAGGAAAAAGCCGATAGTGCAGAGTTGTTAATAAATTAAAGGGAGGCAATAGATGTCACCTCAGGTGATGCACTGCACCATTTTAGGGCTTTTCATTAGAACCACAGATGGCTCATTACTTTACAATGTTCCTGCACACTTGCTTTGAGAAGTCCAAACCACATTTGGGCATTTAATAGCAGGGTTCATTGCACTTCAGATAGGTTTGCCATTTTTTTTAATCATTTTTTTAAGCCTATTACTAAAGCCTGAATAATGGGTCACACCTGCTGAGGGCCTCACTCCATTTACAATTAGGTATCAGTGAAAGTTTGGAAAAATAGAAACCGCCAGAATTGTTTACATTGAAGACATGCCTGTGCCAGGACCCTTCTTGCAGGGTTTCAGGAAGAGGTACAGGAATCCAAGATGTATTCAGGTATATGACAACACGCTATGACAAGAGAGCTCCCCTCAACTCTAGAGAAGTTCATATCAGTTCCAAAAAGTTAACTGTTTACTGTTAATTCTAGAAGTTCTTATTGGAAGATCAAGATACCTTTTTTAACTTGGTTATACCATTGAGTTTAAAGATAGCACTGTGCTTACTTAGAAAATTAGTTTGCCTTTTTTGCTTTTCTCTCTCCATAGTATGTGGGAGAAGAAAACAGAATATTTATTTTGTTTAGTTTAATAAGTAACACTGGGAAAATTAGTTATCAAAAAAGCATATAAATTCTTTTGGTGGGCTATACATCTATTTTTCAAAAAGTTCTATGATAAAAGAACATGCGTTGGGCAGGAACCATCAAGGTCATTGTGCATAGACTTCTGCTTATAGAATCCTGCTATCATACCCACCCATGTCAAACAATTTCATACAGACAATACTTTCTGTAATAAACACATTAAGAAACATCACTCTCTATGTGATTTTTTTTATTACCTATTCTGATCATATCTCTAACAGATTACATCTTTTTTTCAAACAAGAATTCCTTAGAAAGTCTGAGATATGTCATCTTTTTTGCCCTTCCCCAGTCCTTTCTGTCCTTTTCCTTCATTCAACAATTCTCTCCTTTCTGTAGCCTCTATAATTTATTTCATACATAGAACATTTTTTACTTCCAAGTACCTTTCCAGATAATTTTATTGCTATCAGAAGACTAAGAAGTGCTTCTCTTGTTCCCTTGGCAGTTCTATTAGATGAGATCCATTAGCACACTCACATATACACAGATTACATTTTAAGCTCTTTCTGTTCATAACATGTGACTCTACTAAGCTGTTATTCTTTCTTGTTGCCCATACAGATTCTACAAATTTTGATATCTTGGTTTTTCTTAGCTTAGTTTTTATTTTTTTTTTAATTTTATTTTACTACTACTACATTAATTCATCACAGGTTCTATATTCCTGACCCTGCTGCCTCAACAAAATTAATTACATTACAGGCAACCATCTCCGCTCCTGTTCAATATTCTGAGCAGCTTCACTGAGTTTAAATGCACAAAATGGTCGTTGCCACACACTTCATTTATGGCTTTGGCAGTTGCGATCTTGTGCTCTGTTACTAAAAATAGAGCTGCTTCCACTTACCTGAGCTGGAAAGCTAATTACAGAGCTGGTAAACAGCGCTCCTCCCTGTTGAGCAAATGGCAGAATAAGGAGTCTGCTAATGCACTAAGGCACACATGGTCCTGTGGGTCTTTGAAATCTATCAAGTGTCATTTATTTAATAATTTCTGGCTGTTTGCTTCATGGATAAATTGCCATTTGAATAAAGAACTGTTTGACTGTTGGATCAACAAATCAAGGAGAAAAAGAACAACCAATCTATTTTAGGAAAAAGTATTCTAGCCTCATTCTCAGCCTGAAGAAATCAGAATAATTTCAGTGAAGGAAATAGCATATTGTTGATCTAGACTGGGTAAAAGTATAGCTCTCTTATTTCTTGCTGAAGAGAGGGTATTAGAGGACTGAATGTTTGCAGCAGCTTAAAGACTTTTTTGAAAGTTATTTCTGTCACATACAGGCAAGAACAAACAGCTGACAGGTAAGAAAGCTGCTTCTTCCCTTAAACGCACCCTCAGCCATGTCTGCAGTACAGCAGCACGTTGCCTGCAAGACATTCACTGCTGAACGATCTGAAATAACAGTGCCCACAGAGTTTAGATGCTCCTCTGTATTCATCAATTAAACATTTGTTTCCCTGCTCCATGGGACTGATTCTTACCACACAGCTGAATACAAGCTTTGCTGGCAACAAGGTTTCAGCTGTCACTTGGTCAATAAAACTCATTTTCAGCCATTACTGAGGCAACAACATATAGATAACGCATATGTGACACTTATTACTGTGATATAGCTGCAGACCCAAAGCAAAACTGTAAAATAATTGTTACATTTGTTCACCCAAAACACTTTCTGGGGTCAGGAGGGAATATCGCCTTCTGGAATTATATTTTTTTATTTGAATGCAGAATATAGGAATAAAAGGATTAGGTAGAAAAACACAAAAAATATCAATTTTAAAAGAATTTCTATTTCTCCTTCCTAAGTCTTAGAAGAAACAACAAGACAAGTAAACAAAACCTCCAAGACTGTACTCAACACATTCGAAAAGTTTGATGGAGAAACTGAATATCCTAGTGAGCATAAACTATTTCCTCATCTTCATGTCTCTGTCATGTAACAGGTACACACTATATACAGTGCACACAGGGACAGAATCACTATCAGAGGTTAAATATGTTATTTACACAGACCATTTGGGAAGGAGGGGATGAGCTCCCTCTTCTGTCTCCCATCTTCATGAAAAGGAAAGTCAGTTTGTCCTCAGCCAAACAACCTACCTTCTGTTGTCAAGAAAAAGCAGTTTGCCAAAAAAAAAGGACAAGATGGAAAACTGTGGACAGAGACAGAAATGTGTAGTATAAGGAAGAAGAAAATGCAAGAAGGAGCTAAGAAGAGGCAAAGAAAGCCATGTGGAAGTCAGACTACAGAAAAATCAATAGTATTACAAGCTCTGCATATGCCAAAGAGTGGAAAAAGAATCCTCTAGCAATAATAGCAATGGGAAAAAGACAGAATACCAGCCTTCTCATCTTAAACAGAAGAAATGCAGAGTATAAATCTGCACACCACAAGGCCGTGCTGCACCATGACACCTAAGTCAACTCTGAAGAGATCAATTCGTGCACCAGTAACTGTCATTGTAGCAGAGTGTTTCACCAGCACTGATACATCTTGTTTCCCTGGTATCTTGTGTATGCATAATAGAGAGACTCTGGAGAAAGTCATATGCATTTCTTACATTTAAAACCTAAATAACCATGTGTGTATGTGCACATGTATACACACATATGTTTGTGTGTGTGTGTGTGTTTGTACGGGGCAGGGGGTTGGTGATAAAAGAATATGTGTGTGATGGAATTCAGCACATAAGCAACATTAAAAGTAAAACAAATCCTGGCTTCCAATCACTGATCACTCTTCCTGTGTTTTCAGACCTTTCTTTCTGACCTAAACGACCACAAAGACAGTAAACAACATATTTGCAAGTTAGATAAAAGATGCTTATTATAATAGGACAAATACCTATCAAACAATAGTATATTTTAGAAAATAATCCACAAAAAAAGCATATGCAGACAACATGAGCAATATTTTCCCTTCAACTTGCTATTTCTCCCAACATTTCTCATGTCATGGCAGGGTTGTTATATCCTTTAACACAGGAAGCCATTTCTAATTTATTAATTCATCTTTCAAAGACACAGCATTAACAGCCACTTTCCTCATGTGCTACACTGACAAACTTACATTTAAATTACAAGTATTTTTAGGTGGTCTCCTTCTTTTGCGTCGAACTTGCCAAATCAATATGGCAAATATGGTGCGTCTCTACCTTTCTGTTAACTAGTATAAAGTTACCAATCCCCTTGCCAAAAAAAAAAAAACAACAAACACAAGAAAGAAAGGAATGAGGGTAAAAACATGGAATGTGAGGAAACTGTTGAAAATAAGTTGCTTAATTCTTTTTAACATAAGTTGGCCCTACTGGATCTGTCTTGGACAATCATAGGGAAGGAACTTTCAAACTCACACTACTTAATGAAGTGCCTTTGTGAACCTTACATTATTTACAACCAAAAAAATACATAGTTCACTACACAGCACTCAAACTTCAACCTTCCTAATGAGTACATCGGCATGTGCAAAGACTCCAAAGCCAAAATGAGATTAATGGAATAAATCTGAGGATGTATCAAACAGGAAAGAAAGGGAATAACTAAGCATTAACACATTCCTTCATTCAAAAATTGTCTGAATCAGAGGTGCTGATTAAATACATATGGTAACATACAATACTGAAGCATATTAAAAAGAACTTTATCCCATGACAGACTGAAAATACAGTAGTTTGCTGTATCATAGTAGCACCAATTTGAAAAGAGGTCATAACCATAATTAACTATCTGCTTATGCCTCAAAAACCTAGCAACCAGCCATACCAGGCTCCCTTAATCTGAAGAAAATGCACTGGAAATACTTTCTGACTACTGGCTAAGTTTCATACAACACATATCTAATTTTAAAAGCCCCCAGATGATGAAAAATTCAAATGTTTCTCAACAATTCAATAGCTAAAAAACAGCTAAAGAGTGGTCTCCACAGCACAGGGACCCTGTAGGTAAGAACACAGGGTAAATGCAGACTCGATCGCCTTACCTCAGCTATGTGCGGCATTGGGTTAAATCCACAGAGATTGCACACAACCTTCTTGCACTCTGTACACGTATTAAAGTTGGGAGGATCCTTAGAACCAATATTTAGTCCAGTTTTACAAAGGGGACAAGACACTTCAGGCTGGCTGGCTTTCTCCGGTTCCGACAGCCCAGAAGGTTTCTTAGCTTCAGCAGCCTGAGGCTTGCTGTCTTTAGCCAAACCAGGTTTCTTTTCTAAATCAGATCCTTTAGTCATTGAAACACTATCTGCTTTTGAGGTTTCTGATTTTTCAGTCACAAGAGGCTTGGCTTCTTTCTTTACAGGAACAGCTTTTGGAGGAGGCTGAGCCTGAGCAGCCTCTTTGGGGGCTGCCTGGGAGGCTGGGGGCTGTGCTGAAGGCTGGGGCTGCTTTGCTGCAGGAGTAGGCGTAGCAGGGGCTGATGTCTGAGACCCCGGCTGACCTGCTGTGGAAATTAAATTTGAGGCCTGGCTGAAGATTGAAGCTCCAAATCCGAAGAGTTTCCCAGTAACTGTTTCTTGTGGTGTTGTAGGCTGAGGCTTAGGAGCATCAGTGATGCCTCCCAGATTAAGGCTGAAACGCCTTGGTTGCTCAGGGGTTTTCTGAGGTGGCTGGGGTTGAGGTGCCAGCTGTGCTGGTGCTGGCTTGGAACCTGCCCCTGCTTGTGGGCCCTTGGGAGCTGGTTTGGTATCAGGCTTTGAAGCTGGTTTTGTTTGCAACTTCTTAGGATCATCTTTTGTTTGTGTTGGCTCACCAGGCTTTTGAGTTTTAGCATCCGGTCTAGCCCCAGGCTGAGACGCAAGCTTGGGATCCGACTTCTGCCGAGACACTTGTGGAAGAGGTTTGGAATCTGGTTTATCCGCAGCTGCATGTGTATCCTGTGATGGCTTGGCAAGCTCCAGCTTTGGGGAATCTGTCACTTTCTGTTGAGTCGGCGGAGGTCTGGGACCTGCTGAATCTTGTTTCAGCCCTGGTGTTGCAGAGGGAGGCACAGTGTCCGCTGTTGGCTTCTGTACACTGGGTTGTTTTTGCTTATCTTCAGCCTGGGCTGGCTTGGCCTGATCAGACTTTGGAGCAGAGTCTGTTTGCTGGGAGATCTCAGTAGGCTCAGCGGAGGGCTGTTTTGATTTTACAGGAGGAGACCCGGGCAAGGATGGTTGCTTTTTCTGTGGCAGGGGTTTTTTCGATTCTGCTAGCTGTGTAGGATCAGGTTTTGGAGAAGCATCTTTCTTTTGAACTGGGGGTGGCTGTGGTGATGGTTTAGCTGTTGAAGGTGGAATGGGTGTCTTCTGTTTGGGTAGAGGTGGCTGTGGCCCGGGACCCTGACCTGGTGCTAGGTCACCACCTAGCGCTCTTTGCATCTGGCAGTTTAAACAGAGCCATTCCTTAATCTGCAGAAAAAAAATAGTTTTAAAGGTAATTATAATTAAGATAAAACAAAGTTAATAAAATCAACATAATAATGGGCTATTCTATTGTACGCTTGTTCCGGTATTTCAGGATTCTTTGTAAAATCGGAGAAATATTACCACTAAGACTATTTTGGCGCTAACATGCCCAACTGATTATTTTGTTCTTCTCCACAGTCCTATGATTCGACCTATTGCTCAGCCCATGTTTCTAATGACTTCACATTCAGTTTAAACACAGCTGAATATTGGAGGATAAAACCCCAGCAGAATGAAGAAATGTATTGGAATTCCATGGGACCCAGCAGTGATTCATTTACAGTGATGGTTTGCCAGAATAAAGACAAATACTGCTAAAATAGTTTGACACATCAAGTCTGCTGAGAGAAAACAATAATCAGAATTAAAACACAGTAAATGCATAATTACCTTTAAGCATACATCTATCAAGTTCTTCATATAGCTTATGGCTTTGATAATGGATTAAATTACAGAGCACAAGTATTGGCTGTATACATGTATCCAATCAATTAGGCACAGAACTACGTTAATGGGCATCATACATTACACAGACTTAAATTTTACAACCAATTTCAGAGGGCAAGTCTTCATTTGGTATCAGTGAAGAGCTTCACTTAAGTCCTGATGGTATTTGAAGAGCCATAAGTAGGTTTCCAAAAACTTATTTGTTATGAAAAGTAGTTCCCAGTTTAATTACTGTACACATGTATACAATGGGCCCCTCTTTTCAACATAGAGAAGAAGGAATAAGGCAAATAATGTATTTACCTGTTTCTCATCAATTTTAGTTCCTCACAACTTCAAAACATTTTTTCTCCTTCCGAAGAAGTACTACATGAGAGGGAAACCATATTTTCTGATAAGACAGAAAAAGCCAATCATCCCAAGTGGTCACCCCTACCTTTGTTTTTGTACAGCCTCACAATCTGAGGAAGGATCAAATAGGTAAAAGCAACATGTGCTCAGGAAGAAGCATGTGCTACGTTCCACACTTTTCCATCACTAGCAGAAACATTATAGGCAGCAATAATGCCATTCAATATGGCACAGAGTCCCTTGGGCCTACACCTGCAAGTAGATACTTAAGCAGGTCATCTGTAGCTCTGCTTCTGCTCTTTAGCCTGCGTGTGAAACGCAGTGTACCAGCTACGGCATTCGCACGCATCACTGCAGCAGAGGGAAACTGCAATTAAGAGGAGACAGAATATAAGATACAGATCTTTTCCCCTAAGGGTAAAGATTTCTGGATCCTGTTTCTCACTTGGGTCTGAAATCTCTACGACACACCATGGGATTAAACTGGAGGTACAACATGCAAAGAAAGATTTTTGTCTGTAATATCAGAGCTCACTAGAAGAAAAGAACTCTGATGTCAGGGACTGAGGCAACAAATTCACTCTTTTGGTTTGCTTTGCCAGCCTTGTATTTTTCCAGCACCAAAGATTAAAAGAACAGTTGAACGCCGTTCCCTAATACAGTTATTCCAATTATTCTGATAAACATGGTATATGCACACTCTGGAATATGACCTTGTTATTGCTAACACCTTCACAAAGAAATGCCAAATTTTGGACCCCAGATGTAAGTTCACAGTAATCAAGTTACCATTCATTATAATGCTGCTTTTATTTTCCCAGGTTTCAGTTTTCAGCGCAATTTTTTTAGATTGTTTAAACAATTCTCTGATCTACTTGCAATCCGTATAGCAAATGACTGTTAAAAAGTGAAACCAACTGAAACAAACTGGAACATGTATTTAAGTTCTGCTTTGAATTATTAAAAGAATTAAGTTAACAACTGCACAGAGAACCTGAGCAAAGATTACATTCAGCTTAATGCCCATATTGTTTGCTCGGTGATCAGTTCCCCTACAAGTCCCCTGTCCAAAGGAAAATTACTTGTAATAAGTAAATCTTAATTATGACATCTGATTTTAGATATTAGTAATCTAATTTAATTAGATACACATTAATACTATTTCTGGATGAATTCTTAAGGGTTTTATAGAAGCTTTAAGTTTAATCAAAGACCAGACTTAAGCCACATGCTCTGAACATCCACCTCAGCTGTCATAGCTGTCTGGTTTTGCCAAAGTGATTAAGATTTCTTATATTAAGGAGTTGGGCTCTCTATGGTGGAAAAAGAGGACCCTGTGAGGAGTTTTTTAATGGGCCTAAGTGAGGAATGTCTTCTCCCATTCACCGCAGAACTTTTACAGAGATTTGGACAATGCTCCTGCTTCTTCTTAACACCTCCACTTGCCTTTTTTGTTTGTTTGTTTTTTAAATGAAAGTGCTGTAATCTAAAGTAAGATGACCAAACAAAACCATGGCCGTAACAGATGCCTGCCTGCTCTCACTCAGCTTCAGGAAGTCTCATTTTAAGTCACAATGACACCTTCAAGGCCCCAATGTAGCTGTAGGGTTTGGTGGGACTACAGATTAAGTAGTCTTATTTTTAAGGTGTCTAGATTCCAATCACATTCATAAGCATTTCAGCTTGTCTTTAACAAGCAGCTGGTCCAGTCTGCCTCTACTACCTAGCTGGAGTTCCAACAAATGTTAATTCTGTGTTACACTTTTCAACATAGTCTTCTGCAAAAGACAAAACCTTAACTCACAACTGTTATTTTTTATCTTAAAATAGCAAACATATATATACACACATGTATACTCTCAGTATTAAACTGCAGCCTTTAAAACTAAAACTGAATCTGCTACTCCTACAGTTGAACTACAAAATGGAAAATGTAGGAAGTTTTGCTTCACTGTATTGTTTTTTTAAACCTTTCTGGTTTAGACATAAAATTCCTCCCACGCATTTTAGTGGGAGGAATTAAGTGCCAAAATCCCCAAGTCATTGTAGTTTACACACATCATCTTCAAACAAATGCAGAGCTGCATAAAGTGTAGTTCTGTTGCTGGAACTGCAGGAGTTCAAAATTGGGTGTGATACATGAGGCAGTTTTGTATCCAACACTGACTTGTTTGTTCTATTGCAGTTACAGAGATTTTTCCATAAACTTTAGTAGGAGAAAGCTTATGTTAAATATGGATGATCAATGAAGTAAAACTTACTGCTGCTGCAGATACCTAAAATACTAATGTTTGTCTATCCTTAGAGGTCTTCCTGGACAGCAGTTCTGTAAATTTCTAGTTTCTTTCTCCATATATCTCATATCTCTACCCAGAATTGAAAGGCAAAATTTTCCAGGGCAACATATGTGCTATTGCTTTTTTTCTATTTCTGAAGGAGATTCTTCTTTGATGCTGAGGATCCCAAGATGTCTGTTATTACACTGATAGATAGGGATGGTGCTGGGTCTTATTTATAGAAGAAAACATAAGTGATTTTCTTCATCCTGAGACCCATGCCATTAAGTGCCATGACTAGCACTTTAAATTTGACAGATTTCATGCAGCATTTTTGTTCAGATTTCAACTACTAAACATAGAAAGTGCTACTTTGTCTTCTAACTCACTAATGTTGAAACTATGTTCTCATAACAACAATCAAGTAATTAAAATATATTTTATGTATTCATCAACTATGGCATCTTTAAAAAGCTTCATAAAGACTCTATTAGTTGGAAGCACCAAATGAATTTATTCAGTGTTTTAGTAACAGTATCCATGGAGAATTACATTGAAGAAAGCTACAGCACCATGTTCTGTAGCTCACCTTTCTTTATGCATTCCTAATCTAACAGTTGACTCCAATATCAAATACAAGCTACACTGAAGTTTTTATCCCAAACAAAGCCAAAACAACTGAAAGCAATCTGGAACCTATTCCTTCCTGCAGAAGTGTTCAGATTTGTTTAAACTATGCAAACCCATCAAAAGGAATAGGAAAACTGTCAGAGAGTGACTGCATTGATTGGTATGTTCAATTTCTATTCCTGCAGATGATGTAGGGGAGGACGAGAATCCAGCTAGATTCTAAGCTTCCAGATGTACTGCGAGAAAGAAATTTTACTTGCAGATTGAACATATTTCATACAAAAATCACTGGCACACAATACAAATTATGCTCTCAGAAGCCATTTTAATAGTCCTTTTGCAGAACAGAGCCAAATTCTAGGGCAATGGATCTCATTCTCACTCAGACCAGTCATTTAGTACTATAAAAAGGAACTTTAAGATATGCATAAAATATTAAGATCCCTTTACATCGCCAGATAAGATAAAGATTTATAGGGCCTTTACATTGCCAGAGATACATAAATGGACTTTGCTGACATTGCTCAGCATTGCCCAAAAGCTTTATTGACAAAAAAAAGTTTTTGGTCTGAAAACACATCAGCTTATTTGGTTCCTGACAATTTCAGAGAGGAGGGAGGAAACCAGATTTGGCTCTTAGCAAATATTTCTGTCAAGATGATGAAAAGCATGAAAAATAAACACTTGAACCCATGATTTTATGCAGTTTCAAGCTGAGTGGTAGAATACTGTAAGAAACAAGAAACTAGATTCAAAAATCCCTTTATGAACAAAAAGGAACAACCTCTATCACAGAAAAAACTGAATTAGTATGCTGACATGCAACTGAAAAGGTCTTCTAAGCAAGCCTTGGCAATAATAAAGACCAAATTTTGCTTCTACACCATCCTTCCATGAATAAGGTCTCAGCTATTTGAGGTAACTACACTGAAACAAACATTTAACTATTGTACACGGTATGGAACTGATCCTCATTTAAGGCAAATAGATTATCACTAAAAAGTAAATATTTACCTTTCTTTTGGATATCAGATATAAAATGCAACTAGGGAGTTTATCAGGAAACATTGACTCAAGCTGCTCATGAAAATGACATTAAGTTCTAGTCAGCAGCCTACAAACCACTGCGATAGCTGCAAACACTGTGCCTGAGTGCTAAACCAGTGTTTGAGCAAACTTTTTAAATAGCCATTTAAAAAGGCTCTTTATAAATGCTATTTTAAAACTACTACAAAACATGACTGCATGCATTGTGTTAAGCAGTTATCACAATCTTAAAAACTTACTCCACTCCTCTCCTTAAATTACTAATACAAAGGTATAGTTTGCATATGAACTGTGAGTGTTTGGGGAACTATTGTTTTATAGCTTATATAATTAGAAGCTATAGTGAATATAGTGAATAGTGAATATAAGCTTTCGACTTCTTTTTTTTTTTTTGAATGCTGGTATTTCAGAATATCTAAAAGTTATTTTTTACAGCCACATGTGTTTAAGCTGCCTCATGCATAGAACAAGGAAAAAGACTTAAACACAGCTCCGTGCCCTGCATCATGCATCACTGCAACAAATGCTGGTTGCTCTCATTAACTGCATCTGGATTTAATACACTAGAATCATGTGAGTGATTAACAGTAAATGTAATGGCATATCAAGAGTGCAGCGAAGAAAAGGTTAAAGTTCATCTGTGCTGCACCGAGCGCATCCGAGTGGATATCGCTGGGATTTGGAACAGGATTAAGCCGTCTGGTGGGAGCCGGGCTGGGCTGTGCCTCCTGCCCAGCGTTCACCCAGGAAACAGCAGCTTCCGTCACGTGGCCCAACATCGTAGTAAATTCCAGTTGCTGAGCAACAGCAATGCTGGTGCAGATGGCTCCCTGCAGTTGACATCTTTAGCTATGCAGATTAATTTATTATTTACTTGTGTTAAAAACTGGACAGGACAGTCTTCTAGGCTAATGAGTAAACACTCCAACATATTGTAGAATGAGTCCCAATTAAAATTTTGAGAAACTATTTGCCATGCACAGGTGTTTGGTTCTATGTTCTGTCCCCTTCTTAAAAGACAAAAAAAAAAAAAAAAAAAAAGGAAAATAATCCACAGGGCCTCAGTACTATTAATACATCTACCCCTAAATGTAAAGCAGAAATGTAGGCACACAGTCTTCCTATGAGAGAGAAACAGTGTGTCTGTGTTTAAGGGTATTCCACAGAGAGAAACAATATTCTGTACTTCCATAGCCCTTCTATTTCTGGATTGTTACAATTTTCCCAAATGCCTGTGTGGCAGTTGTAGCTAGGGGCAGAACTGAAGGAGCTATATTAAGGTCATTTGACCACGAAAATTGTGAATAACCTCCACTTCCATATGAATTGTAGTGTTTGTAACACTGGAATACCACAAGTAGTATTTGGATCAAAGCAAATATTTCACAAAAGATCGTTTTTAAGAGACAACTAAACAAGGCTTGTTCAAATCTGCTCTACAATCAGTTTGAACCCAGACTAAACTCCATTTTCTTTTACAGAACACCTCCAGCTTTATTTTGGGGCAGTTAAGAGTTTATATCTAAATTAACACTTTGAGAAAGTTTAAAAAAAGAAAAAAGGTTTGTTGGGTTTTAACCTATTTCTTTACAACTTATGATTATAACAATTGATAGTCAGATTCAAGTCCTTAATTATTGTCTATTCTGTTTTGCATTACTTATAACACCTTGAAAATCCATCCAAGTCTAAGCTTACATACTGCGTACAGTTTCAAAGCTATTTCACCTGTTATTAAAAAGCTCTGACTTTGTGGCATGTCACTAGTCACAGCAATGGCACTTTTATTTTTGTATATATGTCATTTCCAGTCCATGTTGCATTCTGGTTCTTATGCACTAAGGCAACACGGCAGGGTCTAGACTGTAAACCAAAGGGAATATTTCAATTCAATCAATAGATTCCTTTAGTGTCACATAATCAACAATGATTTAATAGTCATTTCTATTAATGTTATTCTAAGTGTAAGTAAAACTTATCTGGCTTCGCCACAAGAATTACAGTCATCTTCCTTATATGAATAGTATTTAAAATTATTATGTATTCCCTTCCTTGTAGAACTACTAATAATGATAATAACTGAAGAAGATCAATGCATTTCTAACTGATTAAATTCTCTTAGGTTACTGAAAATACCTCAAGTCCAAGGATTTGCCACTGTTTAGGATACTTGGATATGCAAGATGTCAATAAAAACAAATAGAAATACTGAAAATCATTATAAGGATTTGAACCAAATCATCATGCTCTTAAATCACCAAAGGCTGTGACAGGATTGTACTTCAAAATGGAAGCAGAAAGAAAGAGCAAATATTCAAGGCTCTAGTATCTAGAGCAACTGATCCAGAAATTTCCTAGCTCTACCAAAAGAAGAACAAAAAAAATAGACCTCTCCCCAAAACAATTTCAACAATGACAAACAAGAAAATATTTTCCAATTGGGTTAAAAAAAAATAATCCTGACAAAAAGAAAAATAAAGGTGTGGACCCAGCAAAACATTCTGCTTCATCTGAAATTATACACGCTGTGTTGGGAGATTCAACCTTTTATTTTTTTTTCTTCTTCTTTTTTTTTTTCCATCAGGCTTAAGTCAACTTGGATACAGACATGTCGTTTCAGAAACAGTCGGAACCAATAAAATACTTTTTAGAACTCACTTTACCTCCATCCAGAAGAGCTTTTGGCGAGTAAACAAATTGTATGTCAATATGCAAATCTTCACATTCTCTGAGTGTACAACTTTCAGCAAGTATCTACATAAACAAGTATATCTGGCTCCAACACTGATTTTAAATGGTCTTTCAACATCTTACTGAAACATGGATGAAATATGCACTGACGTAGATAAAATGCATGAAAAATAATCCCTTCTAAAAGACAAGCATTCACATAGGCACACGGACTCATCAAGGGTAGGCTCATGGAGCAGAGCTCACGTACAACCAGGTTTCCAACATCAACAGCTTTAACACTTGACTTGATCACTGACTTTACAGATGTCCAGCATAAATCATGTAATTAAATATTTTAACAGTTTAAACTACTGTTCAGTTCATGTTGTATGTCTCTTCCAATAACTACTTCACAGGGAATGAAAACTTACTCCAGCTATCAAGCACAAGCACTGATCATTTAGATTTAACTACAGCAGTTCACGCTTTTTACCCAGCTTTATAAAAAACTATATGTAAGTGCTTAATAAAATGGATAGTCCCTCACATGTCTCTGCTTATTTTCAGAAAGCCTACTCCTATTCACATGATCTATAGGGCTGGATCTTTTTTTGGGAAGTGTTGGTTTCTGTTGCTAATGGCTCATGAGAGTGGTTTCAGCAAAATATATATATATATATATATATTAATGAGCAAAATAAATCACCATGTGATAAAATAAATACACACTTGCTACAAGGTTCTGAAGTATGTGAAAGGAAAATGGAAGAGAGTACCAGTCAAACCTCTTTATATAATTTTTTCTGTTACTTTATGCAACTGTTGCTAGGGAATCATGTGCCATGGTGATGTGTGGAGTGTGAATACCTAGGCAGATTAGAGAGACATATGTTACTGAACACATTATGTATGGAGTGTTTTCTCTCTAGACTGCTGTATAAACCAAGATACCAACTACTCCTTTTCCCCAAGGGGACAGCAATGTCAGGTAGTTCAAAGAAATAGTTCAAGGGGTCTGACCTTGTGGCAATGCAGGTATCACTTTCTGCCCTGACTTACACAGCTCTCTCCAGTGAGTTAAAACAGAGTGCATGTAATACTGCATTTTAAATAGAGGTTTAAATGAAAATAATGACTGTTTTTGTTTTTTAAATCAGTACTTTTTACAATGGTTTTACAATGCATGCAACCTACTTCCTGAGACAGTTTGTAAAGCCTGCTATATATTTTCTCCAGAATCAGCTAGAAACATAGAAATTTAGAAATATCTATGTTGCAAAATAATTCACTCTGTTACTTATGAAGACTTATCTATCCTGTAAAAAACTTTTAAGAAGAATATCTTAAGAAGACAGTTGAAGCAGCTGTACAGGGGAAAATGTTAGACAACAAAAGTAATATAATTGTTTTTTTCTAAATAAATACGTTCCATTCTCCCCACATCCAATATGAAAGTATTGCTTTCCAATTGATAATGTGTTTTAACATAAGGAATAAAAACAGTGGCTACAAAGTGCATGGTAAAGGCACAACACAATTAAAGAATTATGAAACTTGGCAAAACAAACAGCAAGAACAGTCAAAGTACAACAACAAGAGGTGAAGACATAGTCAGTAAGTTGCATGGGTATGAGGCAAAGACTTTTGGTCAATAAAATTTTAGGAGAACATAAAGAGAAGCCAAAAGAAAAAAAAAACAAAACAACCTTGTATAATAATCAAGCATACTGACAGCTAAGACAAACCATGGTCTTCACGCTAGATAGGAAGAAATGTGTTAACTATTATAAAGGAGGAATCAGAAACTTTTGTTAGCAATCTAAATATTGAAAAGAAAGGTAAACTAGAAAGTCTGATAATAACTCAAGTGGGAGTGTTGCAGTTGAAATAAGTCAAATTTTTGTATGTGCCAGGGTGGGTTCTATTACTTTGCTCCAACTGTTCAGAAATGAAGTCAGATGTGATTTTTGTTGCACTTCACTGCAGATTGGAGTAGGACACCTACAATGAAGTTTCAGCAAGACAGCTGGTGGTGTAAAGCTGAGCAAATGAGAAAAGTCTGAGTGGGAGTCAGGAGATTGGAACTAATAGCTGAATAATTTAGATGCCCAATACCTTCATCTACTGAAGTGATTTCATCATGAAATAAATGCATATCTGTGTTTATTTCAATGTGCAATATGAAATTCAAATCTGCTTTTACATATGTATGCAATCAGTTAGTCTTAAATGCAGCTGTATTTATTGTCTTAAAGTCCTGAATTTCACACTCATAGAGTACCCACTTTGAAAACTAGTAGTTATTCACAGAATTTCCAAATACTTTGAGATCTTCTCATATTAATTCTCTCTCAAACTCCACTTCATTTGAACATATCAAAGTCATTGCAATTTCCATGGAAAATCTGAAGTTTTTAAAGGAAGACAAACTTGGAGCTCCAAGAGACTCCAGGAACACACTACAGAAATAAACAATTTGGCACCCACAAATAAATTTAAGATTTTTTTCCTAAAAACACTCTTAGAATTTGAAGGTAAAGTTTTCTTAAGAAGTTCCTCTTTGACTATAACATCAATGTATTCATATTTCTTGTCCATTATACATAACTGTATCTCTTTTTACCTCCAAACTGTCCAGAATTACATGCTTTATGTCCTTTCCTCATATAGGCCTTCATAATATAATCTTTGAGCACCTGGTTAGTTGCAGATGCTCTGAAATTTCTCCACATGGCTGGTCAAGTCACTCCTTTTCCAGTCCAAGCATTAGTGTCAACTATCTCAACCCTGAATTTCCCTAAACTTAAACAACAGTACACTCCTAAATGATGTTTAAATTTGCAATTTTAACAACAAATCAATAAATAATATACTTGTCGAATGCAAAAAGCCTGCTGTTTGTTAACAGGTACTCACCTAATAAGCATGCACACTGGAAAGAAATCCAATTGCTAGTAATGATTTCAAAGCTTTGTGGTACTGAGCTAACAGATTGCCCAGAGAGGCTGTGGAGTCTCCATCCTTGGAGATACTAAAAAATGGCTACAAGCAACCTGCTTTAGGTGATCCTGCTTCGAGCAGAGGGTTGGACTACATGATCTGCAGATGACCCTTTCAGCTGCAGTGATTCTTTCATTCAATTTTAAACCTACAGACATTATTTGTCAGATTCAAAACGTAGTAGCAGTCTGCACTTCTTCCTATCAGCATCTCTGATCATTTAAAGTAACGCCAAAACAAGTCAAAAATAAATTTCCTAAATACCCCTTCCAGCTATTTATCACTAGTTAGTCTTCAGTGCCAGGTCTGCTATGCTTGAATGTCTATAAATTATAGAAATCTTGGTACTGAAACCAAACCCGAACTACACCGAAAAATTAACTTAGCATATTAGGAAGTATGAGAACCTGTTAAAGCAATAAGAGGAGATCAGACATTCATATGAAGCCTTATTCCCACACAGAACAGGTAAAGAATAAAGCTATGTATAAGCACATAAATCAAGCTACTGCAAACATAAGGTTAAAATTTCATTTAAAGTCTTAATATTACTCCCTATGCCATTTCTATGTTATATAATTACAGCAAGAATGGTGATCAAGGTTAGAAATAGTCCACAGAGATCTTTCTTAGCATCACACAAGAATGAAATCACCTGAGTATCACCAAGTCAAAACTCATGAGTCAGGCTTTCAGCTAATGAACATTCATACTGTTACAAAGCAAGTCCACCTCATATCCTTTTCAAAACACACACTGGGGCTACGAAGAGTCATTTTCCTTTATTTTTCTCTTACTTAGTTCTTACACTAACAAATTTAACTTCTTTATAAACATATTAGCACATGGCTACTGTGGTTAGATTATAAACATAGCCACTGAGTGCTTAAAATCAAACAAAATGGCAAAAAAGTCACATTGGGGTTCCTCCTCTTTTTATATGAAAAAATAAGAACACATTTCTAAACACTGTCCAGAGAACCATTACCATTTTTCCCCAATTTTACCCCCTTGTATTCATAAGTAGTGTTCCTAAATAGCACGATTGTTTTTCACTGAACTTGTTCAGGCCTTAAGTGATCATGATGATACACTGCAACACATGTGATGTTTCAGCATAACAAAGGCAAACATGATTGTGTGCTCTGGAAGAAAAAAGTTGTTTTAAAACTACTCACCTCTGTTATGTGAGGATTAGGATTGAATCCACACAGGCTGCAGACTACAGTGTGACACTGTGTGCACGTGTTATAATTGGCCTTTTCTGGAGTGTGCAGCAGAAGTTCGGTGGTTGTGCAAAGAGGACAGAAGGTTTTCTTTGGGGCAGACTCAGCGGGTTGTGTTGCACCTGCTTGCTTTTGCTGTGAGGGTTTTTCAGGCCCTGGTTGCTGGCCTGGTGGTTTTGTAGGTCCTGGTTGTTGTGCCTGGGGCTTTGTGGCCCCTGCAGTTTGAGAAGATGGTTTTGCGGCCCCTGCCTGTGGTGGCACTTGTTTTACAAGCCCTGTTTGCTGCAGAGGTGGCTTCCCAGGTGCAGGCTGAGATGGTTGTTTTGCAGGTCCTGTTTGCTGAGCAGATGGCTTTTCAGGTCCAGGTTGTGGAGGAGGCTGTTTTGGAGGCCCTGCTTGCTGCGAAGATGGTTTTACAGGACCTCCTTGCCGTGCTGGCTGTTGAGATGGTTGTTTTGCAGGTCCTGGCTGCTGCGATGATGGTTTTGATGGTGGGGCTTGGGATGACGTTCTAGCATTGTCTGGCTGGTGTGGTGATGGTTTTGCAGGGTCTGATGAAGGTTTTGCAGAAGTTTGTTGTTGAGCAGGTTTCGTTGGCTCTGGCTGCTGGGGCTGAGGTTTTTGTGGTCCTCGCGGCTGGGGTGGTTGTTTTGCTTGTTCTGGCTTAGTGTCTGCTGGATGACCAGGACCTGGTTTCTGAACTTGCTTTGGTTCCCCAGGCTGCTGCTGCTGAGGCACAGGTTTGGAAGACTCAGTTTTCTGGGGGGTAGGTCTGACAGCTCCTTGTTGTTGAACAGTTGGCTTTGGAGACTGCTGTTGAGCTGGATGTTTTGCAAGGCCCCTCTGCTCCTCAGGTTTCCCTTGCTCTTTCTGGGTAACTTTTTGTTTCCTACCAGCTTCTTCATGGGCTGAATCTGAATCTGATATCAAATCAAAAGGATTGAATTTGTTCACAACTGAAGTGACTGCACTCAATGGGTTGGCTTCTGAGAGAAAACTGGGCATCATACTTGGCTTCTGATCTTCTTTAAAATCAGTCCTGGTTCTTGATTCCCTTAGACTAATAGAAGAAGGGCTCCGGCCAGGTGCCCGTTGTTCTGTCTTCAGCACATCTACTGTTCTGCTTTTACTTAAACTTGGTGGTCCTGGATCTGGAGGCTTACCTGGTTGTCGGGGATGGTGGCTTGTATCAAGTTCAGGATGTCTGCAAACAGAAAATGTAATAAAATTAAAATGATGAAGAGTACTAGAAGAATGAGATAAAAGAGGATGTATCTGTGACTCTGGAAGAGCTTGGTCAACACTGTGAAGCTACTCAGGTGCTTAAGTGTTTTCAAGACCAAGGCTTATACGGTAAGGTATACGTAAAAAGTATTTAAATAAAAATTATTGGTCTATAAGGGCTTATACAGGTATTCAGTCATAGACTGATTATTTAGAAAATAATGTAATATGACAATAATGTTTAACCAGATAATTTTATCATCAGAAATCTGAAGAACTCAAAGCTATGACTTCATGTTTACCTAAAGTAAATGCTTCTCTTTAAAGTATTTACTTTGCCACCCATCCACTCACAAATCAGAAGAATTTTCAATTGAATAAAACAGATCTCAATGTCAGTTCACAGAATTAGTCCTGAAATTTGGACGGGTTTTTTTTCCCTTTTAAATAGAACTACTGCAGAGCTCCCTCCCAGCACCATCCCAACAATTCACATTGCCCCACAATAAAAAAAGAAAATATCTCATTATGTAGAGAAGTTTCCCAGTTCTCTAACAGTAACATTTTGTTGTGTTTTCATACAGGAGAAAATAAAAATAAGAATGTAGGAACCAAAATCAAGATCATGTCCTCATATGATGCATAGTACTCTATTTGTTGCTATGTTCAGCTGCAGCTGAAGGAAATAATATTGTATTCGGTGCTATTTCTAAATGATATAGTAAGATCTCCTATTCAGCGCTATCACCATCCTTTTGCTGGAAGATATGGTGTTCCCTTCAGTATTATAACCAAGTTGCACATATAAAATTTTCAGTTTTCACTTTAAGAAATCCAGTTAACTGTGATCTCATTTTTCTAGATATGACATTTCTTCTTGAGCATTCATGAGAAAAACAAACAGTTGCTCATCTCATTGCATTTCCTTAACTAAACAAATGCATAATTCTGTTTAAGAGTTTTATCAGAAGTCTGCAGAATCATACATAGTAGACACATTGAAAAAACATATTTTACACTGTTAATGTTACCCTGGGTTTACTATTATTTCTATTATTATTTAGAGTTTTCATTACATAACTAGCAATGGCAATATCAAGAGACAGAGCTAAGTGGTAGCTATTTCTGCGCTCATAATTCTTGCAACATGTGATTTTCTCACAATCTTGTACCTGACGTTCTTGTAAATTAAAAAAACTCCACATAAAATTCTTGTTAAGGGCAAGCTATTTCCAGTCTTCCATAGCTCCATTTATCCTCCTCCATTCTTGTAAAATTATTGGCCACAATACTGGGAAGTTTACAACTTTAATGTGGAACTCACTGAAGTGAGTTGGTGTGTTTCTATTGGCATCAGTGAGCATTAACTAATTCATTATTCATAAAGAGGATAATTCAGGAAAGCCCCATAATAATCTAATTCCTTAAAAGATTTGTCATTTTCACTTGTTAAAAGAACAATTTTATACTCTATTTAGCAACTAGATAGGTCTACCTGCAGTTCTCTTTCTTGCTATTTAGATAAGCACTCTAAGTTTATCTGAAGAGGTAGTGCTTACTAAGTGAAATAATTTCAACTATTCTATTAGCAGCAATCTGGTGCACTTCCAGTGCTCATGTTTACAGTGTTCAAAATGTTGGAAGGCTTCATTCAACAATGCTAAAAGTGACAAGGGAAAACAAGGACCAACGGTACTATTAAAGCTCAGGTCAAGAAATGGGGAACCACATCCAAACCTTACAGTATGGAGGTGGAAGGAAAAAAAACAAACCAACACCTTTTTCAAAAATTGAACATTAAAAATAAGTACATGTGGATCCCTAACGGAACAGAATTTTTTATTACAATAATGCACTCTATAAATTTCCACCTGATCAGATGTCAGGACTTGAAATGAGATTAAAAACCATGAATCTAGGAAATAAAAAACCCAGGTGATTCTGCAAGGCTGCTGGTGTATTCTGAAGACCAAACTTGTTGTGCCTTTATACATAATGTTTCTAAACAACGGAGATAGAGCATGCTTAACCAGTTGAAGAAAAAGCCTTGAAAAGACAAGCTTCTTGAGCAATGTTACCTTTGTCAAAAGCCAGGACTTTATCCATGTAGTTTTAGGTAGCTGGAAGCTGAAGCTGTATTTTCTAGAACTCTTACAACAAGCTACAGACTAATATTGAACAATTTACCTGGAGAATCAGAAAGGCTCAAAAAAATAAAATAAAAAAAAAAA
Source organism: Streptopelia decaocto (assembly GCF_964273445.1). Classification (NCBI taxonomy): domain Eukaryota; kingdom Metazoa; phylum Chordata; class Aves; order Columbiformes; family Columbidae; genus Streptopelia; species Streptopelia decaocto. The sequence continues at coordinate 10,672,729 of NC_138663.1, read as the reverse complement.
ACCACCATCTTTATTTGACAAGAATTTTATTGTTTGTAAGTCTTTTAAAACTTTTAAAGTCTTCAATTCAGACTCAACAAGCAAACTCATTTAGTCTTCCCTCACCTAATTCTTTCCTTTGTTCTGCTGTGTTTCTCCTCACTTTGGCCTTGATTTACAGAGCTCATCTTTATTCATTTACATAACTATTACAGCCAAATCAAAGCTTACTTTGGAGTCAAGAGGTGATTTAACAAAAAGACTATTGGCCTAGTTCTTGAATGCCATAGCTATAAAAACCTATTTACAAAGGCATGTCTTCTTCCCATTCATCAGTACAAATAGTTTTAGAGAGAAGCTCAATAACTACACAACTCCAAGACAGTTAGGTCTTTTCATAGCTGCAGAAAAGATGTGTATAAACATACACAAATGCCTGGTGGGTAAATTTCTTTTTTTAAGTCAATAGAGTGATGGCATTAACAAAAACACATATTTCTTCTGGAAAATACACCATAAACATACTTTAGAAGGGTGATACTCAGTAAGACTTCTTAGCATTTCCTCTCAAAATGCAGCATTCTTTTTTCTGTTTATGTCTATTGTGAACAACCTAATGAACTGAAAATAAAAAATACCAAACACACAAACACAGCTGTATTACATGGTTCATATATTCAGTGTGGTCATCTAATCCTTTCAGATGATGTGGAACAATTCCTCAGAAAGTGGACACTGAAACAGTTATTCAATGAAACTAGAACATCTGGAACTTGCTTACAAATTGACTGTGTATGTTTAGCTAAACTTCCTAACTATGGGTTTTCTGAAGACAGGTGATTGAAATGCTATGGAATGATTTCCATAGGTGATCAGCATCACAAACTCTGACTGCAACCTATAGAATAAAACCTTGATTTAGGCAGTTCACTTTAGATGCTCTAGATCTAAATGCTTATATTAAAATGCATAACATATTAGCTGGATGTATTTAGGTATTGCGTTTTTGAAGACTTAAAAGCTCAAAGCCTGTAGCCCTAGAAGCTACAGAATGTATTTTATGGTGGTAAAAGTGTAACTATGTTTCCTGGTACATACATTACTTCCTATTAAAAAGTCCATAGTTGCAGAGATTGTTACTTTAGGATATAATCAATCATGATTAATTCATACACTTCAAGACTTGCGTTACTTTGGGAGGGGAAAGAAAGCATTTAGAATAGGAAATAGGAAATAGTCAGGTAAGACTAGATAACAGCTAAGGTCATCACAGAAATCACAGAGGAAAAATTCAGTTATTATCATGAAAAAAACCTATCAGAAAACGCAATAGGGACACTGTAATAAAGCAAGGCTACATGAACTGGAAGCCAGGACTCCTCTTTTGATCACTATTTCAGTCACTTAACATTTGGACTGGCATAACCACAGTTGTAGAGCACCAGTTAAGATGTATTTTCCATATCTGATTTCTTTGGCCACACAGACTGAAAAAAGCTTAAAGCTAAGGAATCTGAGTCTCAGCAGACTAGTTCTTTACTGAAGTTGAAGTCTGGAAAGGCTGATCCTTAGTCCTTAGAAGAGTCTTATTCCAAGGGTTTGAACCGGGTTCTAAATAACTATTCCCATCGTTCTTGGTAGATCTCAGTAGCAAAGAGAGGTGTGCAAGAGGACCAAGTAAAGCCAGAAAACAAGAGCAGAGACAAGTAGTAACCTCGTTGCAGTGTGACAAGCAAAAAGATGCTATGATGGGAATCGCTACAACCCCACATGAGTAAATAGTTGATAGGTTATTGCACCAAATGTTTTAATGTTAAATTTGACTACAAGTTAAAAGGCTGTAAGTCACAAATATAGAGTACCTTTACTTTAAATGGAGAGTGAAAGTAAGGTAAACTAACAAGATCAAAGTAGTTTCTGACATCATAAATATGTTTGTAGGAAAGGAGCCACTTAAAAATGCAGAAATATTCACATTGCAATGAGTTTAGTCTATTCTAAAATCTTCCAAGGACATTTATCCTACTTTCTACTGGAACATTAGCATGAAACAAACTTTTAAGTCTTTGTGTCTTTGCTCAGAGACTATTACAATAAAGGAGATTTTGAGCTTGGTTTCACAGAACTAACCAATTTAATTTTTTCTTTTCACTAACATCTACACAAGCTTGGTAGAGACCTGAACTGAATGGAAAGTTATATTTTACATACAGTGTTAATACATCTTTAATAATTATGCAAGACATAAAACAGGAATATTTGATTTTCAGTTTTTTAAAAAATGGAGACCATCATCTCAGGTGTAATGCCAATTACTTCAGTAGTTTGCCCAAGGATTAATTTGATCTCACCCTCCTTGCTTCTCTTTTAGAATTCATTTATATAAACCTGTTATTATATAAACTCAAAATGTATTTATCTAGGGTGAGGCCAATACACAAGAACCGTGTTGAGCAGTCACTCGAGGAAGCTCCTTTCAGCATCCTCCTGCGAGACAAACAACACACCCAGCCCCGCGGCGGGAGAGCACCGGCAAGACCGGCCCTGCACCCGAGGCCGAGGAACAGGCGAGTTCAGCACCACGGACAGGGGCAGCGGGCAGCGCGGAGCGCACCAGCCGCGGGGCGGGGAACGGAGCTTGTTGCACGTCGAGCACCGAATTTACGAAGGGACAGGGAAAGAAAGGAGAAGGAAATCAACCCAAGCCTTGGCAGATGCACAAGGAGGTAAAGCCATCGCTATCTGGAATACTGAATCTCGTGACAAACAATTTAATCTATTATATAGCTTCTCTTCCCCCTTTCAACAAAAAAGGAAAAAAAAAAAAGAGAGAAGAAAAATAAAGGGAGAAAAAAAGACTGAAACAGACCTCCTCAATCTATGACTATTTAATGAAGCCAAATGATAGTTGTAGAGGTTAAGAATTGGCAGAGTAACGGCTAGCAAATACATTATGCCCCAAAGCTATAAAATATTCAACAAGAATCCCTCCAGAAGGAGAAGCTCACAGAGCCCATCAGCCCTGAGCAGAGCTTCCCTGGCTACTATCTGAGCTGTGGGGCACTCAAGCCCTGTAAAGCACACACAGAGAAAATCGAAACGTTGCCTGCAAATCTCTCCTCTCCCTAGACACTGAAACTACCCGTGCTCCGAATCGGTGCGGATGGAAGGAAAGGGATAGGGCGCAGCCCTCTGGAACCGAGGACCCTCGTTTTTATTAGAAACCACCGGAGCGGGAACAGCTGGAGAGTGCAGGCTCCATCCCAGTGTCCGCACCCGTGCAGCCGCCCCCTTCCCTCCCCCAGCCAGCAAAATGCAATGCTGGCTTCCGATGCAGCGAGCCCGGATGGTATTGCGACTCGCCCCCCGCCCCACCGCGAGGAGATGGAGAAGGGGGGAAGGGAGGAGTGGGAGAAGGGAGATTTTCCGTGCGTGCCTTTGCATGGGAGGCGGCTCCGCGCCGGCGAGGTTCCCTCTGGGCAGCCCCTGCGCCCTTGACATGACAGCGGCGATCTGCCTCCTTTCCTCCTCGCTCAGCTGGCTCAGGTCCGCCTCCACCCCGGCCGGGACCAGGTGCTGCAAGGGAGCCGCGGGGCCGCTGCCATCCCCGGCTGCCGCCGCCCCTTCGGGGAAGGCGCCCAGCCCTTCGCCTCCTTCCAGGCTCGCCTCGTTGCCCATGGCCGCCGCCGCAGTTCCCCGCTTGCCTCCTCTCCCTTCGAGCTCAGACCGGGCGGGAGGACGGCTCGCCGGCGCGCAGCCCCGCTCCCCAGCGGGCGGAGCGGCGGACACTCAGGGCTCTGAGGCCGTCAACACAGCGTCGGGATCGGGGCCGGACTCGCTGGCTCCTGCTGCCGCCGCGGCTGCCGGGGAAATGCGGTGCCACCGGCCCCCCGCCACCCCGCGCAGCGCATGCTCGGGGGGAGCTAACGGCTCCGCCCTCACACACCACCCCCCGCACCCCGCCCTTTAAAGGCACCGCGCAGCCCCCCCCCACCGCCTCCTTCAGGTGCCGCCCGAACCACCCCACGCATCCGCTGCCGGCGCATCTTGAGAGGGCGGACGGGCCGCGGTCGTGGCGGGCTCTCGGCCAGCCCTCCTGTCGGATCCCTGCCACCCACTCACGGGAGTGCTGCCTCACGTTCTCCTTCCAGCTGCAAATAAGCATGTACTCATAAGAAGCCAAAGCTTGAGAGAGCCGAGCCCACCCAAAGCACAAAGTAAGGGAGGCTGGAAGGCACAGCTGGAGGACACCCTTCCAAGTGAGCCCTCAGAGCAGAGCCAATGGGGTCAGATTGCTCAGGGCCATGTGCTGATGAGTTTTGAACATCTCCACGGATGGAGATTTCACACCCTCTCTGGGCCCCTACCCTAGTATTTGACTACCCTCATGATGACTGGCTTCAGCATGTCAACATCTTTCCAAGAGTGGTGAACCCCCAACTGGACACAGGTCTCCTAATGCAGTCTCACAACTGCTGAATGTACTGAGAAGAATCACCTTTAACCTGCTGGCTTCACTTGAGGTAGCATAGCCTGATCTGCTGTTGGCATTCTTCATCATGAAGGCATACTGCTGAAATGTGTCCATCTTCTCACCCACTGGGACTTTTTCTGCAAAGCTGCTTTGGGGACAGTCTGTCCTGGTCCATGGAGTTGTTCTTTCCCAGGCATGGGACTCTGCACTTGCCTTTCTTCACCTTCACGAGGTTCCTACAAGCCCACCCTTCTGCTGCCACAGGCCCTGTAAGCAGTAGCCCTGCCTTTCAGGGTGTCTACCATTCTCTGAGCTGGCATCATTCACAAAGTTGCTGAGAGTGTATTCCATGCTTTTGCCCACATCATTAAACAGAGACATTAAATCTTATTAGCCAGTAAGGTACAACCACTAATGTGCCACCAGTTCGACTTCAAACAACTAACCACAACTGTTTGAGCCTGACAGCTCAGTCTATTTTTCACCTACTGTACAGGTCTCACTAATTTGGCTATAACAATATTATAATAGATTGTGCTGAAAAGCTGTCAGAGTGTGATTTTCCTGGGGTAAACACAGGCTGTCTGTTTCCAACAACCTTTCTGTCCATCATCTGCTTGGACATGGCTTCCAGGAGGATTTGCTCTGTAACATTCCTAGGAAGGAACTAGCCGCATTAGACTGACTGCCTTGTGGTTGTCTTGTGGATCGCCTTTCTTGAAGACAGATGCAGTGCTTGCCTTTTTCTGGCCATGAGGGAACTTTCCCAGTGACCTTTTGAAGATGACAGAGTGGCTTTGCAATAGCATGAGCCAGCTCCCTTTGGTCCACCCCATCCAGTTCCTTCTGCATATTCAACCAGTTTAAGTGCTTTCTAAGTCTGTCTTACTCTGCTACAGATAATGCTTCATTCCCACATACTTTAGTGCTTGGCTCAGGGACCTGGGACACTAGATGACAAATCTTGCCCATAAAAGCCACATTGAAGAGCCACTAAGTACCTCAGCCTTTCTGTGTCTTTTGCCACTATCTTATCTGCCTCATTGATTGGAGGCCACATATTTCCCAAATCCTTCCTAGAGATCTTACTAAATTATGGCTGTGTTTTGAATATTGCAATGTGTCTGTTAAACAGCTAGTTCTTCACAAATATCAGTTGTTTTAGCAACAGAGATGTGACACCATTTGGTGCTCTTGCTTGTCTCCTTCATTAGCATTAGTACTATTTTTCTCCAGACACAGCTGTATGCAGATCAGACCCCAAAATGACCTACATAGGGATGCTGTCTAAATATTTATAGTATTGTAACAATCAGAGACCATTTTTTCCAGTCCTGGTTCACTCCAAATGATGACACTAGTAGCAGTTGGGGGCTTCCTACTCTTTTCTCAAGTTACTTTAAGTTGCACATCAAAAGAATAGCTCAGCAGAGAACACAATAAAGCACAGAGGGAAAATTCTGTAAATGGAGTAGCATGACATGAAGTGTAAGTAGATGCTTATTCACACAGTTTTTCTGGGTAAAGACACCCAAGGAGCCTATGGAAGAGGTGGCACACAGCACAGTCACATCTGAACAAAGATGAATTCAATTGGCATATGAAGTAAAGGTACAAATCTCACTTAAGGGTTTTAGCGGGAAGCAACTACATATCTCTATTCATGTAACACAAGTGAACATCATATACTTGGGTATTAATAGATTTGCAAAGGGCTACTGTCTGGAAGAAGGCAAATGCACTATGAAGGAGGGGCTGGCCACTTGGGAAGATTATAAGGCTGTTGTCACAGGATGTAGGGAGGCAACTAGGAAAGCTAAGGCCTCCTTAGAATTAAACCTTGCGAGAGGGCTCAAGGAAAACAGAAAGAGCTTCTTCAAATACATGGCAGACAAAACTAACACTAGAGGCAATGTTGAATTGGGCAGGTGCCCTGGTGACAGAAGATACAGAGAAGGCAGAGTTACTGAATGCCTTCTTTGTCTCTGTGTATACAGACGGAGGCTGTCCTGAGAAGCCCTGTACATCTGAGGCCCCAGAGGAAGTCAGGACAATGGAGGAGTTTGCCTTGGTTAATGAGGACTGGGTTAGAGACCAATTAAACAATCTGGACATCCATTAATCCATGGGTCCAGATGGGATACACCCACGGATGCTGAGGAAGCTGGCTGAAGTCATTGCTAGGCCACTCTCCATCATCTTTGCTAAGTCATTGGAAATGGGAGAGGTACCTGAGGACTGGAGGAAAGCAAATGTCACTTCAGTCTTCAAAAAGGGCAAGAAGGAGGACGCGGGTAACTATAGACTGGTCAGCCTCACCTCCATCCCTGGAAAGGTGATGGACCAACTTATTCTTGGTGCCATCTCAAGGCATATCAAAGATAAGAGGTCATTAGGGGCAGTCAACATGGCTTCACCAAGGGGAAGTCATGCTTGACCAACCTCATCACCTTTTACGAGGACATAAGCCGGTGGAGAGATGATGGCAAAGCAGTGGGTGTGGTCTACCTTGACTTCAGTAAGGCATTTGACACAGTCTCCCACAACATCCTCACTGTTAAACTGAGGAAGTGTGGTCTGGGTGATCGGGTAGTGACGTGGACTGCAAATTGGCTGAAGGAAAGAAGCCAGAGAGTTGTGATCAATGGGGCAGAGTCTAGTTGGAGGCCTGTATCTAGTGGAGTCCCTCAAGGGTCAGTACTGGAACCAGTACTATTCATTATATTCATTAACGACTTAGATGAGGGAATAGAGTGCACTATCAGCAAGTTTGCTGATGACACCAAACTGGGAGGAGTGGCTGACACGCCAGAAGGCTGTGTTGCCATCCAGCAAGACCTGGACAGGCTGGAGAGTTGGGCGGGTAAAAATTTAATGAAATATAACAAGGGCAAGTGTAAAGTATTGCATCTGGGCAGGAACAACCCCAGGTTCCAGTATAAGTTGGGGAAAAAGCTGTTAGTAGTGTAAGGGAAAGGGACCTGGGGATCCTGGTGGACAGCAGGGTGACCATGAGCCAACACTGTGCCCTTGTGGCCAGGAAGGCCAATGGCATGCTGGAGTGTATTAGAAAGGGTGTGGTTAGTAGGTCGAGAGGTTCTCCTCCTCTTCTGCTCTGCCCTGGAGAGACCACATCTGGAATATTGTGTGTCCAGGTTTGGGCCCCTAAGTTCAAGAAGGACAAGGAACTGTTTGAGAGAGTCCAGTGCAGAGCCACAAAGATTATTAAGGGAGTGGAGCATCTCCAGTGTGAGGAAAGGCTGAGGGAGCTGGGGCTCTTTAGCTTGGAGGAGACTGAGGGGTGACCTCATTAATGTTTATAAATATGTAAAGGGTGAGTGTCACGAGGATGGAGCCACGCTCTTCTCGATGACAACCAATGATAAGACAAGGGACGGTGGGTACAAACTGGAACACAGTAGGTTCCACTTAAATATGAGAAGAAACTTCTTCTCAGTGAGGGTGATGAAACACTAGAACAGGCTGCCCAGGGAGGTTGTGGAGTCTCCTTAACTGGAGACATTCAAAACCTGCCTGGATGCCTTCCAGTGTGACCTCATGTAGGTGTCCTGCTTCAGCAGGGGGATTGGACTAGATGATCTTTTGAGGTCCCTTCTAATCCCTAACATTCTGTGATTCTGTGAAGATGAGGAAAAGGTAATTTAATCAGTGAAAGCATTTAGTTTTCTGATACATACTAATGTATGCTTTCATATGCACTTAAATATACACATATACTTAAATATTCTGTGGTGGGTGGTATTCCTGTCCTTTAACTGAGTATTCTGGAAGCTTATTAAGTTCCCAAATGCAATTTTTCTAAACAAACCCCTATATTTCTTTATTCAAAGCCAAAATAAGTAACATAAGCAATAATCTTATAATAAGTAAAAATAAGTAATAAGCCTTTGACTCAGACCTAGAAATCATCTTATTTTTAAAAACAGGTGGCTTATGTCAGGTATAGATGCAGACAAAATAAGTGAGATCAAAACGTATTGCATTCACTCAATAAACCAATTAAAACTGAGGAAATAGCAGTTTTACTAGTGCTTATGGATCAAAACAGTATACAGTGTTCCTATTTCACTGTTAACATGTCCTGAGGTAGAAGATAGGGGGAAAGAGACATATGCCTAGGGAAGTAAGCTGAGCTCAGGTGGAGATGCAGGATGAGATATGACCTTCTGTGGGAAGTACACTATTGGCTTCTCTGGAGCCAAGGATGCCACCTTAAAATGATTATGATTTCAAATATCTTACGTATTTTTGTGGAAACTGGCTCTTTTCACAGTTCCATGACATCTACCTTTTGTTCTAAAACAGAATGAAATCAATCATTATCTGTCCCAGAATTCCCACTGCTGGCCTGTTTTCCCTACATCCCATCATTTCCACACCTTTCTCCTGATATACTTCAGTCTGTCCAAAAGCGACACCAGCTCTCTCATTTTGCTGTTGCCGATGAAACGCAGAAACTAATGAGGCGTAACATTCTGCTGCAGCAAGGAAAGTAGAGTTATCAAATGAATCAGCCTCTTTGTCAAAAGTCATAATATCTGACTTGGAAGGAACAGCTTGGTGGTGTCAGGGTAAATACCCGTGTCAAAAAAAAAAAAACCAAAATGTAAAAAAAACAACTTAAAAATATTATTAAGACCCTTCAGAGATAAACCAATCTCTTCAAAATGCATGTGAATTAGAGCTTTGCACATTAATTTAGAGGCAGAGATATAGAAGCAGGTTGCCTTCTCTTAGATACTAGGTAATATACAAAGGAAAATCATGAACAGAGGCAAAGCCAACTACCCTTTGAGGGCTCACTCACAGTTTTTTATAATTTTCATTGTATCTGTTTAAATCCAAAATAGATCAGCACAATCCACAAACATTTATAGATTTCACAACACTAAGTCCATACACAGTATTATTATCCTTGAAAAACAAAAGCATAGTATATTTTAGGTAAGGTATCTTCATTGACACTAGGGACTGCACTGTATCAGTAATGCAGTTGTTTAATTTGGGCCTGACCGGTTTGGTATGCAAACTAGATGCATCAGGTCTCCAAAAGAGCCCATCCAAGTTAGAGCTGAGTAGGCAGAAGCAGCACAAGGACGCTGTTTCATCTTTTGCCAGTGCTGAATCTGATCTAGGGCAAGTGAATCTCAGTTAAGTGTGTATCTTCAGCACTAAAATAAGTGCTCAAAGTTAATTTACTGATTAACAACACTGAAGACATCCAATCTTCTCATCAGTAGGCTGCTTAGTATAGATATACTCTTTACGTTTTAAAGGGGAGAAAAATGCTTTTAGTGCATAGAATTTTGAGAAGTAATACTAAAATCATCAGAAGAAAGGAATGAGAAGTCACACCTCGGCATGAGCTGGCAAAATGGGAGATGAAGAAAAACTCTTCTATCTTAATAATATGTCTGGCATTATGCCCAGATAAAAGTGAAGGAGGAAAAAGGTGAGTTAATCATTAACGATTAACAGAGGCTGTACCCATCAGTACCACAAAGTAAAGTAACATTAAAGAGAAACTAGAATATTTACTTATAACTATCTACAACATTTTACACATTAATGATTTTGTATTCTAATTTTTACAAATACCTTGCAAAATGTTACAGTGCCCCATCACATTACCTACTCCATTTCTGAGACTGTGTAGGGTACTTTGAATTTGACAGACATGGCTATGATACATCCAACAGTTTGGTCCATCTGCTATACAGAATAAGCAATGCTTCTTAATCATTGCTGTTTCCAGACAGTTAAAACAATGCATTTGATAAATTTATTTAAATTTATAAAAAATAAAGGAAAATTACAAAATACCATGGTGCAGTCAGTTGCACATCTGTGTTTGCTTCCATCTCCTATTCACTATCTCAATGCAAGTGATCACACTGCACCAGAGATTAAACAGGAGGGACACACCAAAATCACATTGGATCAATAGAATAAATGGAATTTGCCCAATACAAAAAACCTTACTAAGTTTTTAGAAGATGAAATAAAAGATTGTGAATATCTCTTCTGGAAAACTGTTGTGCAACACCTAGGAAGTAAGAATATAAAGTATGACATAAGTTATGTCTATATAAGTGCATAAGCCAAAAGCACGCATTGCTTTAAATTACACGTTTATATGGGCACCTGTATGTACCACTGGTGCACTAGTGTACTAGGCAGCTCACTGGTGTACGTTATACGACATACCTATTAAGGAGTGAAAAAAAGTGCATACACACTCTGCACTAAATGGCTACATGCTCTAAAACAAGAAAATAGGAGAGTAAGGCTTCTCCTCTCACAAGTACTAATCCTGTATCAAAACCACTCATCTACATACTAACCAAAATTTGGATAAGGGATGCACATCAAATGTTCTTTAAGATCACAATGAATCTCCAGTCTCACTTGACTTACTAGTCCCCAAAACTGTCAGTAAAGGACAATAACATGGTACCTTGTGAAACATTGTGTCATCTTGTTCTATTCAAATATGTGTTACTTTTCTCTCTCTACACAGAATTTTCTATTCTATCAGTTTGTACAAGTAGGTTGAGAAACCATAGGAATAGTGAATTACCTTGTTCCAAAGATTTTACAAAAAAACACCTACTTAAGAGGGAAAAAAATAAAAGACTGAATATAGCACAAAAACACTCTGGGGAAAAAAGATATTTTCAGTATTCCAGACTTCCTGAATGTCTGTTTTTTGGGGATACCACGTGCTCTGATACAATAGTGTTGATATTATACTATCTATTTATTATTAAATAAATCACTTTTGAACAGCCAATGGAGATATATTAGCCTCATTATCATCAGTCCAATCAAAACATGATTAGTAGATGCACTTTATCCCAGTGAATAGCCAGCACACAGACACCTGTCTAAGTCATCCTAGCAATCTCACAACCAGATTTGCTTGCTTAAACAAAACAAGAAGGTCTGCCAACTGCCTGCAGCACAGCAATGCTGATATGCTCACAATATGGACTCCCACAGTATAGATTAGTCACAGTGTTAAAAATCTAATGTTTACTTGCAATCAGTGCTTGTAATACACAAATAGTGATTTGCATTGTAAACTGAAGAATGGGACAAAAAAAAAGCTTTTAATCTAAAAGCCTGTATCCTAAACCACCTGCAACAACAGCAGCATGTAGTTTTCTCCTGTCATTCTCTAGTTGCTTTCTCTAATTCGAGTTTATCCACCTGCAACATTTAAGTACCACTAATAGTAGTACAGAAACCATCACAAAGAGCTCAATTTTTATTTGCTTTGATGGTGAAATAGCTGGGATGACTATAATTCAAGAGCAAAAGTAGTCAATTAGGAAGAATTTAGGGAAAGATTTGAACCATCACTAGAATCAAATTATGATAAATCACATTACAGTAAAGTAACCGTTCAGTTTATTGAATTGGGTTTGTATCCACAAACGTAACGCTGAGATTCTCAGGATCTGTCTCTTAGGATAGTTATTGGTAAGATAAGACTGTTGAAAATTTTAATTCCCCTAGCAGTTATCTCCTTCATACCCAGAATACAGTAGGTACTTAAACTGAAAACTGCCTAGTCTAAACAGAGGAAAGTCTCATTAGTGAAGCTCATATTTAGATTACATGTCCAGGTCCCACCTGTACCACAGAGCACAGGCTTTCACTTTAAATACAGTATTATTTATTTTTTGCTCTAAATTAGTTAACCCATGAGGAGGAGAGGTGAGTGTATGTTAAGATTCATTACGACTATCACAGGTAGTTCACTTAATTTATGTAGATCTCTGTATAGAAAGCTTACTTAAAATAGGATTCTTGAGATAAAATCTACTTTACTGTAAGTATAATATTTAACTAAATATTGGCCAAGGCCACCATTACCAAGGATAAGAGATAAAAGTTAAGCATCTGAGTCCTTCTTTACAAGCTGATATGTAGAATGATAAACAGGGACACAGAACACACAGTTCCAGTGGTTACTGCCTGTTGCTTTCTGTGTATTGAGTGACACATTGTAGACCATGTTAAATACACATTAACTAGGTTTTCTGGCATGATCTATCAACTGGCTTTATGGTAGAATTAAGGAGAAAAAGAAAAAAAAAAATCTTTGATCTATGAAGTCCTTCTTAGAATGGGTTCTGGATACTGCTCATTTAATGCAAAATAAACAGCCTTTATCCCAGAAAGTGTATCTATTCAGAACTAAGAAAATTTATCCTTCTTTTCAAGTATGTACTTAGAGGCTTTATATTCTTGACACTAGAAATAGCTTCTAGTTCATAAAGGAGCACTGTCTGTTTGGGTTCATATATTGGCTGTGTCTGTACTAAGGAAGTAATTGAGTGTGTGTGTGTTCTAATGACACATGCTTGGCCTCACTACTGGGTAGACTTCAAACAGGGAACAATAGCAGCTTTAGCTCTAGTGGACTGGGAAAAAAACTCCCTTGTGCCCTGAAGTCCATTTCTCTCAACAGTTTTTGCTCTCTGTAAATAATCATTCAGATATCAGAGTCCTTATCAGCATTTTTCCACCAAGCAATTAGGTACTACAGCTGGATTTAACTAAATTAGGGTACCTACATGTAAGTGCCTTCAGATGGACTCTACATGTGAGCTGAGTGTTCAGACTCCCATTGCAGCTGGAGGAGAGCCAGTCCATAAACATGAAGGGGGAGTCAGGTGAACGACAGATGGGATTCAGCTGCATAACATGTTATATGCTACTTAGACTTCAGCTGTCAAAGCAGAGAGATTAAGATATTTTATAAGATATACAATTTATTTCATAAATTCTTAGTCATACCTTCCAGCCCTACTGTAAGGCATATTAAATGGCATTACATGCCTCCTTGTGGGCACATGATTCAAGGGAGCAGTATATACCTCAGAAAGTTAACCAGATTGGTGTAAGCTTCCGTTAACTAAATGGGAAGCCAGCCAGCCAGCTTCCTTACAATTTAGATGTCTCCATCCCTTTAGCTGAATTTAAGTGCCTTCTTGAAAAGTAAAGTCTTTCTTATAAGTGTTCTCTTCCGTCACAGTACAAGCCTCTGGCTGATACATCCAGTGCAAATAACACCTGCAGTTAAGATCAAGAACACTTTCTAAGCTTCACAGGAAAGCCTTTGTAACAGCTTGAGGCATGGAGGAAAAGGACTATGCGAAATGTTTCGAACAGTACTTCTGAAAAATGAACAAGCCAGTTATGGGCCAGGTGGCAGAAACATATTTTTATGGTTTTGTTGGAACATTTGCAGAACCACAAAATGACAGAGTGGCTGGGGTTGGAAGGGACCTCTGGACCATCTTATTCAGCTCCCCTGCTCAAGCAGGACCACCTACAGCCAGTTGCCCAGGACCATGTCCAGACAGCTTTTGAATATGTCCAAATTTGGAGACTCAACTGTGTTTCAGTAGTTCAGTGGAATACCACTAAAAACCTTGATGTTTCACATCATACAGCACCAAAGTCACAAGCAAGCCTATGATCTAACTCAGCTACAAGGTTTTCCAAAGCAGTAGCAACAACAAAAAAATACAGTCATTTCAGAGATAAGACTGCAGAACAGCAGCAAATGCACGATGAATAAAATATCCAGCTTATTTCTCTTACAAGCCTAACTGTTACATAAAGAAGAGTATCTAGCAAAAAACATAACTAACTCATAAGGAGTTTTAAACTACTACTATAAACTAATCCAGTTTAAAATGAACCTCACACATTTGGGTTTAAACACTTTTTATGTTGCATCCATTGATTTTAGCCTCTCAGATCAGCTCTCACCACCTGAAACATAATTTCCACTTTAACAGAATTCACTCATATAGCATAGAGATGCTTAAGCATTGTAGCAGATTTAGTTAAGTTTCTTAAGCTCCTAAAGTTTTTTGTACTAGTTCACACAGAGAAGTTCTGAGGATATGAAGACAGATGAATATACAATTCCAGCTAAAACAAGAAAATATTCCCTCCCACACAGATCTTCTCCCCACTTTCATCTCATCCTCCTCCTCCCCTGCCCTGGAGTATCTACAAGTCATTGTTCCATCTATGTGTAATTCCCTTAACACTCGTAATACATTCACAAAAACACAAGTAAAAATAACCAGCTATAACTCAGAAGCTACAGAAAGAACAGAATCAAAGACTAATGGAGCACTTCCCCTGGGTTCTGGTGGGAGAGGTTGGGTATGACGTACTGAATTCTCAACTTTGCTCCTTACCACAGTGTCTTTGACTGTCCTGTGATTGTAGAGAAGATAAAACATTTTATCATAAAAACAATGGATTTATGCAAAGATTTAGAGAAAATATGCACCTACAGCGTCAATGCTAAATAAACTTATGTCCTTCCCTTTCCTTCACATTTTGACCTAGAAAAGTGACTTTTAAATCTAAGGTTCATCTTTGTAAAATACGTTCTAGATGTTTTTTAGGTCTTTCACTAGAATACTTTCTGAGTTTGCCTGCAGCAAAAACACAATGGAAGAACAGCCCTATAAAAGTAATTGTTTTCATCTGTGTCAAAGACATAACTCTCTTCCAGTTTCATTTACATACCAAGATTTCATAGACATATTCTAGTACAGCCATGTTTGCTATTAACTATGCACTCTAGACATAAAAATTCACAAAATAAAATAAAGGAAATCTACAACACAGCCAAGATTCCACATTTGTTAAAGATATCTCCTTCCAGAAACAACTCTGATGCAGCAAATCAAAATTCTTAGGAGACAAATCTTTAACAACTGCCAGTAGTCTCAATTTTGAACTTACAGCTATCTCTCTTTCTTCTTAGCTTTCCATTATCCTTACTGAGTTTTTCCTTAAAGAATAGCTACATTTTTCTCTTTAAGAGTTTTTCAAATCCCTTCCCAGCCAAGATCCTGCCTAACTCCTTAGCAGAAGTTCCTGACTCACTTTGCTCTGGATGTGCTGAATTATTTAGCAGATAGAAATGTTCTTTCCGCTACCATGCAGATCACACAAATACAAGAGGAATACCACCTTGCTCTATTTGTTGTGTTTTTGCCCTGAACAGTCCAGGACATCAACTGAGCAGTTTTCTATTCTCATGCTCAAATTTCCTGTAGACACCAAGGAAAACCATAGGAAGCTTAAGCAGAAAATAAAGAAGGAATAAAAAAAAATAAAAAAAAAAAAAAAGAGAGAGATTGGTACACAAAAAGAGCAATAACTAAAAAATAGTATTCTTTGCCAAAACACTGTAATCATAAGCATAAAATTTCCCTTACAGGGTCAACAGGCTTGTATATAACATTAAAATAAGAGTTTCAAAGGCCAGTTCAATTCTAAACTCCTGCTCTTGTGACTCAGCTTCTATTGATTTCTGTTTAAGAACTCTCATTTTATATTTGCATTTAAGAAAAATTATTGTAAATAAATTATAAATAGTCTAAGGCTTAGTGCCTTTAATAATTTTTGATCCAAACTGATTTTTTCATATAAATTTACTATTTAATTGATACAATAAAGGACAAATTAAATACTTTTTCACCAAATGTTTTCAAGATCCTAGAAATTTCTAGAGGTAGTAAATATCTTGATCAATGAGGCTCACGATACCTCCCAAAAGATCAAAATACCCTACTTGACAGCATTTTTGAAACCATTTTTCCTAAGTACATGAAACTTCAGCAATGCAAAACAGTAACATTTAGCAATATAACTAATTGGATAGTGCCCCACTATGTGCACTTAGAGAATATTACACAACAGTTAAGACTGCAGTAGTAGGGTTACAGCGGTTATTTTTCTTCAGTTTTTATTCCCATCCGTGTTTGTCCTAGTAATTATTCCTTCTTCCTCTTTCCTCTTTATCAAGTAAAAATTTGAAAGGCGCTTATGTTGCTGTTCATAAACACCTTTGAGAAATGGCACTCTCTCCCCAGTGTGAAGCTGCGTTTTAACTGTGTATAACTAGTGTTCATGATACCCTAAATGCCCTCACAGAACTGCTGGTCCCACTGTTAGAGAACACAGCCACAAAAAGGTAATTCACAGAACAAACAGAAATTTTAATATAACCCTAAAAATTTAGTATACATTTTGAAAATACTAGGAAAGTAATGTAGCTGATAATATCATCCATTGAGAGCAGAAAAAAAGCCATACAAGCTGTGTTTAAGTATAACTTATTATCTACTATTAACCTATTTTATAAAACAATTAATTATAATGAGAGATTCTATTATATAAGATTACAATGCCTTCCAATGTATTATATGCTGCTATGAAGCTAAAAACTGCATGTTGCTTATCTGTTTTCTAGCATGTGATATTTATGTACCCATACAAACTTTTGATATTTTTCATGCACTCCTAATAATACACTGATTTTTTACTTATTTGTGAGAAGTAACTTTCTTACCATAATTCAAATAAAATTTGAATCAAAAGTACTATCAATTAGGAATTTCACTAAGGAAATTTAAAAGAAAAGGTGAGTTAGTTACTACTAGTTACTGTTCAGCTCCTGAGATTCTTTTTCTTTAAAAAAAAATATAAAAGGTTAATAATTCAATATGGAAAATCTACTCAACATGAAAAAAAAATACAACTGATAGAAGAATTGCTTACCTTAAACTTCATCTTTCCTTGCAATCGTGATTTTTTTGTCTTCATATCTAGTGGTTCCAGGTAGCAGTAGAATGAGAATTGTCTTTGTCTCTGTGAATGTCCAGAGCAAAGAGGTTAGTCTGTGATATATTGGTCTCTCTAATCTCTTCATATCCTCGCTGGCGCAACTGAGTATTTTCTGTAGCTCTTAATACTGAACACAGATTGCAAAATCAGTGATTCCAACTGAACGTAGCAGGAGAATAATTTGATTCCACATACTGTTTTATAACATAACAGCCTTATATAAGGTTTAGCCAATTCAAGATCTATTTTACAAAGGAAATAATTATTTTCAGGGCAGGAATATACCATAGTGTTATACCTCTGATTATGTCCTTTACTAGTTTATTATGTAAGGTTTCAAACAATCCTTTTTAATTTCGAAACTATCAGTAATATACTTAATGCTGTTACAGGCAGCATGTGAACAAAAAGGATTTAGACCATAGCTGGCCCTGATCCAAAGACCTTTTGCCCGTGCCCTGCTCACACACACACACACACGCACACACACTCACACACACACAAACGCAACTCTGGAGAGCTGCCAGTGCACACTTAAGTCTCCTGTCTGAGCTCTTCTCTAACCATCTCCTAACTAATAACCACCGTTCGTCCTCAGGGAAGCTAAGGGAATGAGCTGGGAGGAGAGGTGGGATTTCTCATTTAGTTAGCAATATGTATCTGTGGACTGGTTTTATCAATGTCACATATATATATATATATATGTAAGTCTTAATGGCTCTACAGATAGAAAAATATGTTTGCTTTCTTCACAATAGCTTCCCCAAAGTATTTGCCATCTTCTGCAAATTCTTAAATTCATTGAAGGGGGAAAGCTTTTTTAATATTCACAGTCTTAATATTTTTTTTTTACCCACTTTGTTTTTTCCCCTCTCAATTCTCAGTAGAATTTAAAAGAACAAACCCAAACCATAGAAGGAATGAGCTGATCTAGCATGATTGCTTCTGATAGACGAAAGCAGATTACATCACATGAGGATTATAGATTAAGATTACTGAGCTGGTTGTGCGAATGCCTATGAGTTCAGTTGTTGTTGTTTTTCTTTACTGTAACTTTAGCAGTTGAGTGGGTTTATTCAATGTGTTTTCACATGCATAGTTTGGTCCGTGAATTTCTTATGTCTCTTTTCAAGTGGAACAAGATTTAGTGTTACAGTTGTTCTTTTATTTCTACCAGCTGCCCTCATACAAATCCATAGTAGGGATTACACATTTTAGATGGGTCTTAAAAAGCTCCTATAGACAGAAAAACTGATAGTGCTGGAATGCCACTCCCCAAGCTGATATTAAAAGGAAGTGGCTTCTGTTTCCACCATGACACAAAACTGTATGCATGACCAGTACCTAATCCTTTAGAGACAGATATGCTGTTGCTGAAATACCTCTAAATTCTGACCCTGCTTGATATTATGCTCAGATATATCCATATATATGTACACGTGTAGAAAACAAAAACTTGCACTACACACACATACAAGCAAGTTATCCATTAATACATTAAAAAACACTTAAATATTGTGAAAATTCCTATAAAAAGTTATAGTATTTTCCCTGATCACATAATCACATAGTTGAAGATTAGACTACTACATTGTAAAGATACTTTTGTTCTGCTTTAACTCTCATAGTAACCTTTCAATATATTCCACAGCCACACACAAAATAAATAATGCTTAAACTTATGTATATTGGGCAAGGGAGATGTCCTTGCTCTCTGCAAGCAACAAATCATTCACGCTTCATTCATTAGCAATGTCACATTTTGACACAATTCAGCAGCTGACTAATAGTATGAAGAAAGTTTCTGATAGTTCATCATCATACAAGCCCGATAATTGATTAGTCATCTCTGTTGACTGAAGCTATCAACTTTGAACTGGAAAGCTGAAACTTTAGATGTCATATTTTCCCCTCAACAGTCTGCTGGCCAGTTTTCTGAAGTTTACGTTGAAACTAGCAACTTCCAATTGTGTTTTGGGATCTGCTGATTTCCTGTCTCTTGAGTTTGTTGAAGTGTCTTTATGGTTTTACCCAGACTCAGGTCTGGATCAATACTACAGTTCAGTGCTAGGGAAATGGCTGCCACCTTGACATGTTCAGATTTGTTTTGGTAAGATATCACTTCGCAGAGTCAAAGCAATTTTCTTCAAGTCTGTATGTTCACTGCAATGCCTGTAACACATCACTAAAACAAGCAGGGAAAAGCAACCAAACATACAAACAAACAAACAAAAACCTCTATGAAATCAAGAACAGCAAAAATACATTTCTGTCTTCAGCTCAGAACTTTTGTTTAAAAATTTCACTTCCCATATGCTTCTTTTGTAGATGTGCAGTAGAAACATGTCATTCAGAAATCATGTTAAATTTGCAAATATAATTTATCCAGTATCTTCAAAGTCCTGAAGATTTTGTGTTAGCTAAAGTTGGTCAGAATTTCCATACATTCTGTACAACTTGAGTCTAAGAAATTAAATTTTGAAATTCATGTGTGTCCATTAAAACATAACAGAGAGCAAGTCTAAACAGAAAATACTGAATTCTCTTATTATCAAGTTTGTTGTGACACTTTAGTAAATGACATTCATAGCTGTTTCAAAACTGTACACTTTTCAGACTATTTTAATCAGTCCTAAAAGGTCAGCTTCTTGCCCAGAACCTTATTGACCCTTATTTTCCTTAAATATTTTTTTAAAGGAATTGCTTAATTTCATTTTAAAGTCATATACGCCTTTATCGGGTGCCCATGCCCAGACATGGGCTGCGGGGGCTCAGAGGAGCGGCTAGGGTTGCCCCAAGTTGGACGTGGCTGGTTACAGTCATTCCATCAAACCCCCTGCAGGGCACAGCTGACCCCTCAGCCAGGATGGTGGCACCTCAAGGAAAACCTGCTGAGCTATGGGCAGAAAATGCCGCACAGGCAGAGGAGGAGTGAACAGAAAAAATGTGAAACAGCAACGGGACATCAAGATCAGAGAAGTAAGATGTGAAGGAGATGCTCAGGACACCAGAACCCATGGAGAAGACCACAGAATCACAGGATGGTTGAGGTTGGAAGGGACCTCTGGAGATCATATAGTCCAACCCACCTGCTAAAGCAGGTTCACCAGAGCAGATTGCACAGGAATGTGTCCGGAGAAGGAGACTCCACGACCTCTCTGGGCAGCCTGTTCCAGGGCTCTGGCACCCTCAAAATAAAAAGTTTTTCCTCATATTCAGATGGAACCTCCTTGGCTTCAATCTGTGTCCGTTGCTCCTCATTCTATTGTTTGACATCACTGAAACCATGCCAAAGCAGATGTCTACACTGCAACCCATGGAGGACCCAACCCTGGAGTAGGTGAATATTCCCCAAGGGAGCTATGGCCCATGAGAAGGACCTACATCACAGAAGGCTCCTAAGAGGCACTGCAGCTGGTGCTGTCATATCTGCTCCCACACCGCTGAGTTTTTCCTGAAGGACAGCAGCCTCTGGAGAGGACCCATGTTGGAGCAGGGAAAAGTGTGAGGAGGAAGGAGCAGCAGAAAGGAGCTGTATCGACCACCACAACCCCCCATTCCCCATGGTCCTGCACCGCTTGAAGTGACAGTAGATAATGAAGGAGTAGAATTTTGGAAAAAATAGTGAGGGTTGGTGTTTTCATTTTTGTCTTCATTTCTCACCATCCAACTCAATTTTAACTGGCAATAAATTAAATTAATTGAGTCCATTTTTACTGTGATGCTAACCGGTAAGTGATCTCTTTCTCTTTGCCCGGACAGATAAGATTTTTTTTTCTCCCTTATATTGTTGAGAAGGGGGAAGAGAGTGGCCAGGCGGGTGCCTGGCAACAGCTCAGATCAACCCACCACAATACTCTGCTGATACCTGTTTGTTAATTACAGGATGAAAACCTTAATGGAACACATCAGTGTCCACATGTTTGTTGTGGTATACCACTTGTATCCTAACAAAAATGAAATTGTTTTAAATTAATTTATATCATGCTTTGTTCAGGTAAATGGTAGCACTAACATTCATACTTCTAAACTTCAGTATTTTACTACTTTTTACAGCACATAAGGATATGTTTCCATCTTCATTATGTGACAATTAATGTTTATCTAGAAATTTACTATGTAAGCCAAAATATAAGCAGCCAAGGTAAGATTTGCATCTGAAATACTTGCATTAAAAACAGGTTTCCATGTTCACACAATTAATTTAGCCTGCTGGACTAATACAAATATATCTTACACTGCTTACAATTAACTTGTGAGATGCACAGTAGATATTACTGAATAAAATCCTTCCTGGACCTGATATCTATTGGCACAGCAGGGCTTATGTCTACATATGCAAAATCTTTTCTACTTCAAAGCTAGGTTGCCATCCCATAGCACTTACTGTGAGCAGTCTATGGTTGTGAGGCTAGGGGGTTAACAGACTGTTTATTTTATAATTAGTTATAATGGCTTTCAGAAATAATATCTATGATGAAAGCAAACAGGAAGATCTTTCAAGTAACTGGCATCTGAATACAAAATTTCTGTTACTGGTAGAAATAGCAGCAGAAATTTTGTGTATGCAAATGTTGTTCCACGTTATCTTCAGTGTTTGTCCTAACCTTCTTGCGAAGTAATCTGTCTGGAGACAGATGGAAAGAGAATACAAGGTTAAAGATGACTGCTACATTTCTTCCTCCACATTGTAAAAACATCCTTTCCAATCCAAGATAACTGTTGATTCACCTTCACAAGAAACTCTGCTCTCTTCTTGCACTGCAACTAAAGAAAATCTCGGTAGCCAGCTTCATTTTCAATTCCTGTATGTTTCCTCATATGACATTTTCCCATTATTGTGTGCTTGAGTGATGTTATTGTGTCTTGTAAGGAAGTGGGATTTTTTCAGAACAAGCAGGGAGTCACTTGGCAGAAACAACCTCCTAGAGTTATCTTTAATGTTTTAGCATTGGCTCTGATAACACTGTTGCATTACTTCTGCAGAAAACTGCATAAACAGATATAAAGACTTTTTCAGGCCTCGAGTAACAGAGGTTATTTTTTGTTTTAGTTATATGCTTAAAAAGAAAATAAATACCTCTTTCCACTAAGGAGTATCTCTCCTGAACAATGTACTTTTCCTATGATGTTTCAAATATCCTATTTAAAAAAATTTAAAAGTAATTTAAAAAATTCCCGATGTTCATTGAACCTCTGTTCCAAAGATATCTCAGCTAAGAATGTGGCTGTAGCATTTAAAGTGTGGTATCTCCTTGCCAACATATAAAGTGATGAAGCTGGTTGAAATGTTTCAGAATTTTGATGATCAGAACATGTGAAATAAAATTTCACACTTCAACCACTTTAATATTTTTAAGTGTTATATACTTTTTATCCAAATACCAATGCTCCATTTTTATTCTTTGTTCAGCAGTACTTAATTGCAAACATTCATTGAAGCTAGAAAGCATCAAGCATGAATATGTTATCCTACTGAAGTTAGTCTCTTTTTGTCATTAACTCATGTGCATCCAGGATCTTTTTCATTGCCTCCTCGAATTTATTTATTCTTCTTTCTGCTTACTAAGGGTAGGAAGTATGTAATCAACGTGAGCATAGTGTACTAATGAGTAGCCTAAATTTTGAAGAACTTTGAAAAAAAAAAAGACAATTTATACATTTCTAATTTATTATTTTTCTATCTCAAGCATCCATTCTGTCCATGGACATGACTTTGGTAAATTATTTCAAATTATAAAGAGATTAATATTAATTTTTAAACATCTACCTGTAGTTTTATTCCCATAGTATGTCTTAATACTTGAACTTAAAAAATAGAAAAAGGCCAGCTGACGTTGCTTCATATTTGTATGATGCACTTACTTGCATACCCTCTATCACCAAATGGTTCCCAATTAACTATAAAAATAGAAAACACAGATGCTGTATGTAGTAGCAAAATAAGGCTGATTAAACGCATTCATATCTCAAGCGCTGAACCTCTTAACAGATAATTGGATTGACATCTTCCCAAAAGAGACGCACCAGCAGGTGGCTTTTGAATTTGATAGAAGTCTACAATTTCAAATCATTGATCAGTGGCAAGATCCCACTGTCTCTCTTTAGTTCTGGATCAAGACTTACACCATATGAACACAATCATTACTTGTGAGCCCTGGTGTACAGCCCAGCATCCGTGGACTTTCCCCGTGTATTCAGTTTATGGAAGGAGTTCTAATTTATACAGTGATAAAACATCAGATAATTCTGGTACAGAAGAACCTATTATTTTTTTCCTCAGAGACAGTGATCTGTTCAGCAGCCTTATAGCCTCAACTCTGAAGGAGATCACACAATTTGCAGGAACCAGTTACCAGGTAACTTCCACCAGAGATTACACATTGATGCCAATGGGGCTGCACCATAAGAAATGAAGCACAAATTGTGAAGTACATTTATGCTCAGCCACAATCCTATTTCCTCCCCTCAAGCTTGAAGATGGAACTTTGCTTTTTATATCTATTATAAATCATGTTTCTTTCCATTGCCTGCAAGCTTGCTAGACATTTCCAGAGGCATAAACAAAATTAAACCAAGACAACTGCTTGTGCTGTTAATACAAATGTTTTTCCTTTCTCCAAACATTTTAACCCTTTGTTAACAAACTCTTAAAGAAATGTCCCCTTCTCTCTTCCCAAAAGTAAGAACATATTTATGATTTATTGTAATAGCTTTAATTGAAGTTTTCCTGTAAATGTAGTTAAATAAAGATTCTCTTAATTCTGTAGGCAAGTTCTTTTGCCACTGACTGTCAAATTCACTTATCTCTTCTGTAAAATATACAGTAGATTAATCTCGGTCAGGTTTGGCTCCATTTATTACATGGCTCTCCCACTTCTATTATGATATGAGAAGCAAGAAATCAAATGTTTTGTTTGCCCCAAATTGGGGTAAAATATACTGAATAT
Organism: Streptopelia decaocto; assembly: GCF_964273445.1. NCBI lineage: Eukaryota > Metazoa > Chordata > Aves > Columbiformes > Columbidae > Streptopelia > Streptopelia decaocto. The sequence continues at coordinate 10,648,630 of NC_138663.1, read as the reverse complement.
TCCTAGACATGATTCAGAGATTCTTCTCTCAAGTTCTAGAGAAAATCTATTACTTTCTCCAGCTGTGAAAATAGAATGTTCCTAAACTCAGCATTGTTAATTATCTTATAGTTATAAATGACAAGAAAAGAAATTCAATTTCTAGAGCTGTATGGTCATCTGTGAGAACACTATGTTCAACTTCTGAATAGTGATGAAAGAAATAATGACAAACGTTAAAAAAAAAAGTAGAGGTGTTCTGTGGAAGAAGTGTTCCTTTGAGCTCTGCTCTTACAAAAAGGGTCTGAAAAGTTCCCTGCATTCAGAAGATATATTTGTTTGCTTGTTTATTTTTAAGTCCCCTTCTGCACACACTTTGCCATATTTTTCAACCTTTCATCCAACTGAACTGTAATTACTGGAGATATTGGTTATAGTTATGTAGCTTTATAAAAAGACTCCTGTTTTTATAAGAACATCAAAATACTATAAAATGAACACTGTTACAGTGTAAAAGAGAGAAAATTAAGACTGCAGGGAGCATCAGCAAGAGAAAAAATATTTTAAAAGCAGATTTAAACTGTCTATTCCAAAATCTGTTTAAAGGTCCTAAGTATTTAGCTTCTATATTCTAATAATGCAAGTGTAAAATGCAGACAAAAAGAACATTTCATGAAGAGCAAGACCTTTTTTTAACTTAATAAAGAGTTTTTCTTGTAGCTACTTTCCAGCTGTAATTAATTATTTACCTTGGCCTTCATAGTGCAGGGAGAAACAACCCCTTGCCATTTTCATTATCTGAAGAATTTACTTGAATGACAGAGTTACCTTGTGCCAGGGCTTCTCGTTCTGAAGGAAGCCAATATTGCCGTACTTTTCCCCCTGAGCTGTGTTCTATAGCAGGGCATAGAAATGCGAACTGCAGACAGAGATCATGACAGACATTTTAGATACAAAGTTCATGCAGAAGTTTTCATTGAAACTGTTTCTTTATCTAAGTTTACAGAGTTAAGGTATTGCATACAGTAAATGGACAGTTATGCTAAGTTTCTTGAGGAAGCTTTCTGAATGCTTCTGTTGCTTATGCATAGACAGCCAAACGCCTTAATGTTTAGAGAAAACTATAAGCATACAGGTGTCAACCTCAGTGAAAAAGCAGTTTTAGTACTGCAGATAAAGTAGCTTTAAAACCATGCAAACAGCTCAAACAACCATGAATACCATCTAAAAAAAATCTAATGTAGGAGTTGCTTTTCTCCTGGACCTCTTCCTACTTGTTTAAGGTAATTCACGGAACAAGAATGATTGAACATTAGCCTGCTTTACCTAGAAACAACTTCTTCTCTCTGAAAACTCTCATGGGAATATGTTAATCCATTGCGCTGTACACCTTGTAAACAAAATACAAGAGGAGGCTCAGTAAGACATATATACTATAATTTCTGTATTTCCTCAGGAACCTTCCTTTCTATTTGAAGTGCTGAATTATCTGTGCTCTGCTGATAAAATGAATCTGAATAAGGTTCTTGTTATTCGATAAATTACTTAATAAAGGAGTAAGTTCATCTGACCTTTCATTTGTTGATTAGCCAGTTGCTGGTTGATACCAGGTCAGGCTGGTACCAAGAAATAACTGGAATTAAATGCAACAGTATACTCAGAGAAGGAAGGAAGGATTTTACAGTTGAAGTCCACTTTAACAAATACTCTTCTGCTTCTCTTCTGCCATCCACATTGTGGTCCACTATTTTGTCAACCTCTGTAGTTCATTTTGGTAATTCATTTCAGGTATGCATCATTTGAACAGACTTAACTTATATGCAAGTTCACATTTATGCATCACTTAACCTTTGTCATATTGTTTGATTATGATGTTATACAGAAAACATCTATTGTAATGTTTTTATTTTTCACAAAATAGTCAGATTTGACAACATCCAATACTGTTCTTATTCTTGAGATGTTGGTTAAAAGAGGACTTGCAATGTTTTAGATAATACAAGGAAAAAAAAAAAAGGCCAGGTCTTCAGAAAGAGATTCAAAGTTTATTTTGACATTCTGTGCAGACAAAGTCATGTGGTATACAAAGAGCAGAAATAATAAATAACAAATTATGTGAATCTGGTTGAAATGGCTTGGCTTCAGATTGAGAGCACTGCGTTTACTTTTTGGGTTGCAATGTGCCTTTCAAGGCTAGTTTGCATATGTGTGATATTACAGAATAAAAGGCTGCAATGGTAATGATTTAGTGCTGCTAGTATGAAGCAGTCAGAAGCTCATAAAAGGCCAGACATAAGCTAAGTTAATGCTAAAGCCTAAGCACCACAAGACCTAATTTTTGGGAAATATTTTGAGGTTTTGTCCCTATTTTTTTCTTCCCTTTTCCAGTCAAACACATAAAAGAGAATAATTGAAGTGTATTGAACAAGAGAATCAAAGGAAATTTCCCTTCACATGTGTTCAGCTGGCTGCTTTTAAAAGAAAATTAGTAAGCATTCCTTTTATTCATGAGTTACTGGGGGCCATAACTTCAACAGCACATGAGCACCTGCATATGTCAACAGACAGGAATTACATTTCCTAAAATGTAGGAAGTTAGATGCCTAACTTCCTAAGTTTCAGCCCACTAATCAGTCTAGTCCCTAGAGCTGGTGTGTCACACATCAGCCTCATGGTTGCCTTCAAAGGGCTGAATGCAATTTTAGGCCTGTATAAATGTAACTCTTCTACATTTATACAGTTCAAAAATTGCATTTCACCCTTTGAAGGCAACTGTGAGGCTGATGTGGCCCCTGGTAAAAATTAGTTTGATAGAGAGTAGCAAAAAAGAAGAAAGAAAAGGGGGTGGCAAATGTATCAAAGACGTTTCTTTAAACCTAGGATTAAGAAGATAAGACAATCACCGATGAAAAGCACACAGAAAGATATTCTGGTTGTCTCATTTTAGGTTCCCAATATGAGACCTGTCCTTCAGGCCATGAGTTTGTACCTCTCAGGACACAAACAAAACCCTACAGGCATTCCTTTTTGCATTTCTGCCACACATTTCACTGTCAAGAGGAAAGAAAGCAAGGTTGCATGCTAAATTTCCATTTCATCTGTCAAATTGTTTTACCATTTCAGTACCTTTTTGCATCTTTAAATGTTCATGCTGAAAAAAATTTGGTTTATTAGGATATACTGATGTAAAAGTAAATGAGAAATAATGGATTTATGAGTCCAGATTAACTTAATCTTTCTACTGATAATAGATTACATTTTCATTTTCCATAAAAGTTAGGTGAATTTTATCTATCTGGATATTAGTTAAGCATCTCAGATAGTGCCACATGGGTGAGAATTGGATAAGGCTGAGATATTTTGTCCTGTGGAGAACAGGTAAACAAGAAATATGAAAAACCACACTAAAGATCAGAAGAACAAGCCTGGGGAGGGTTTTCAAGTAGATATTTTCCAGAACTAGTCATCAAGATTATATTTTAACACACTTTCTGATGTCCTTGGCACAAATTGAAGGAGTGGGTTAATGAGATTCTCTGATTAAAAAGTCATTGTCCACACAGGAGAGAATTGGAAATTCTCTTCCACAAAGGAAAAACTGGATGACCTTGAGTATGGTAATAATAGAAATGAAGTGAAATGGAATAGCTTGTGAACTTAAGGCTAAGCAACAGGAATTGATGCCACGATCCAGACAGAGAGTCTGAAATAGCAGAGGAAAAGAACGTGGGTAAATAGATCTGTTACAGGATGACTAGAAACCACTGATGTGAGAAAGTTCTGAAAAGCAGCAAAGACAATCTAAAAATGTTTCAAGCATTATATTTTCAGGAAAGAAAGAGAATTTCTAATGTCACTATAAAAGACCTTAAGGTCTTACGCTCATCCACAATACTGTTTAAATCAAATGTGGTCATTCTGGTTCAAGAGAAATTAACTCAAATAAAACACATGAGAAATTTAACCAAGAATACTGCAAAGCCTGCTTTAGGAGTGGCAATTAAAGAAGCCTTTTTGCCCTGGTGAAATGAAGGCTGAGAAAGGGATACAATCACAATCTCCAAATAGATCAGAAAAATAAATATACAGAAGGTGAGAAGCTAAAGGACAATGTCAATACAGGAAAAAATGAATATATTGGCTCCATCTTGCAGCCAGCTGGCATTAGCTGCATTGCACATGTGGGAACCTTCTGATATGTTCTCACAGAATCCACCCTTGTATCCTGCTTGCTACCAAAACCTGGCCATTTAAACAGACATATTTAACAAGGGCAAGTGCCAGATTTTGCACCTGGGACACACCAACCCCGGCTGTACTGTGTCCTGGGGTGCATCAAGCACAGCATTGCCAGTCGGGTGAGGGAGGTTGTCCCGCTCTGCTCTGCACTGGTGCAGTCTCACCTGCAGCACTGTGTGCATTTCTGGGCACCACAGGATAAAAAAGATATGAAGCTACTGGAGAATGTCCAGAAGAGGCTACAAAGTTGGTGAAGAGTTTAGAGGGGAAGACGTACGAGGAGTGGCTAAAGTCACTGGGTTTGTTCAGCTTGGAGAAGAGGAAATTAAGAGGAGATCTCATGGAGGCTACAGCTTCCTCACAAGGGGAGAAGGAGGGGCAGACACTGAACTCTTCTCTTTAGTGACCAATGACAGAACCCAAGGAAATGGCAGGAAGATGTGCCAGGGGAGGTTTAGGTTGGACATTAGGAAAAGGTTCTTCCCCCCGAGGGTGCTGGACACTGGAAAAGGATCTCCAGGGAGGTGGCACAGCCCTAGGCCTGACAGTGTTCAAGAAGAGACTGGACTAGGTCCCCAGACACATGGTGTGAACTGTGGGGTTGTCCTGTGGAGGGACAGTAGTTGGACTCGGTGATCCTTGTGGGTCCATTCCAACTCAGGACATTCTGTGATTCTATGGCTCTATGATACTGGGATGGAATTCTTAGAAACATGAACATGCACTTTTTTTTTTTTTTTTTGTTCATAGATATACAGCAATTAAAAATAGATACAGTACAATGGAAGTATGCATAGCTTGAACTTCTACTTGAACAGAAGCAAATGTTTATGTCTTAGCATTCAAAGTAGATGTGCTGTACCTTAAATGGCATGAAAACTGATCGGTCAGCTTCAGAGAAAGTCCCCATTGGAGTAGACCAGATACATAATCAGGAGGACATCAAATTATAAGATATGCAGCACTTCCCAATTTTCACAGGAATGACTACAATCTAGGATGTGTATTTCATCATGTGTGATGAACAGTAAATTTTCCATTAATAATTAAACTGACATTTAAGTGTTCAAAATTAGCTTTTAAGTTAATCTTCTCTGAGACGTATCCATGTATCTCTGTTGTAATTATAGCACATTTGCCTCATTTAATTGAAGCTTTTAATCTAAAAGGTTATGTTTTAAAACACACTTCCCTGAAACATATACTGGGAATGAATTATTGGCAAGACAGTAAAATTGTTCTGAGGACTATAAATCAACAAAGCATTAAAGATACTGGGCACTGATATTTATTTTAAGATGAAGTAACTAAAAGTTACCTTCTTTGATTTGTCTAAGTCCTCTAATAAATGATCTGTTTTCAGAATTTAGGCTCATGTAGGTGCTACAAATTGAGTACTAAGGAAATCCAGTTCTTCAAAGAAAAAAAAAAAATGTGCCAGGTATTTATTTTACTCAAACAGAATTGAAACTAACTCTAATCAAAACCAACTGTAAAAACCTTTCACCATTTGTTCAGTCTTACTTATGTTTAGACACTGAGGCATAAGAGAGTGATTTTCATTATGTTTTTTCTAAGTCTTCTTCAAATTCAGTGAGATATAACTCCAAAATCAAGAGTCAGTTAAAAATGAAATTTTGGAAATGTATCAGTAAAACCAGATGAAAATAATACTTCACAGAATCACAGTCAGGTAGGTTTGAAAAGGACCTCTAGCATCATCTAGTCCAACCCCCCTGCTCACACATGGTCAACTAGAGCCGATTGCCTAGCTGGTTGTCAGCTTTTGAATATCTCCAAGGTGGGAGACTCTACAACCTCCCAAGGCAACCTCTTCAGTTCTCGGTCACCTTCACGATAAAATGTGTTCCCTGATGTTCAGATGGAGTCTTCTGTGTGTCAGTTTGTGTTCATTGCCTCTTGTACTGTCACTGGACACCAATGGAGAGAGTCTGGCTTCATCTTCTTTGTATCTTCCTTCAGGTATTTGTATACATTGGTTAGACGCACGTCTCCGTTGTACTGGGGAGCCCAGAACTGGACACAGTACTCCATCTGTGACTTCACTAGCAGTGAATAAATGGAAAGGATCACCTTCCTTGACTTGCTGGTTACACTCCTAATGCAGCCCAGGACACAATTAGCCTTCTTTGCTCTCTCCAGCAGTTACCTGTCCTTCTGGAACTGAGGGACCCAGTAGACACTCACTAGTGTCTGCAATGGTCGTTTCTCCCCAGGTGCTGGACTTTGCATTTCCCCCTGTTGAACTACGTGATTGATTCAGCTAATGTGTCTTGGTTGTGTGTTGGATAGATTATATACAAGATCAATTTAGGGTAAAAGCATGGATGTGTCTCTCTGATCAGAATAACCAAGAGATTCCAATGCAGTGGTAAAGAATAGGATAAATATATTGCCATCTTAGAAATGAACAGAGTACCAAAATCAAATATTATACTAATAAACAGTGAAAGATTGTAGAGATTAGAAATCCCTTTCACATGCAGAGGAAGAGGTAGATGAATCTTACTCTCGTTATGCTAGGACGAATATATAACTTCAATTCAGCAATAAGAATTTTTTTTCCCCTTCCTTGAGCATTCTTATCACTTTACAATTAAGATGAAATCTTACTGGATCGAATATCATGGTGTGAATTAATAAAACATTCTGCCTTGTCTATCTAAAGTGTGCTACCCCCTATATGATATTAATTACTACACATTTTGTTCTCTACAAAGAATAAGGAATGATCATGAGTAGCCTCTTCTGCTGCTCACTAGCCTGGCAGATCGCTGTGCTTTTCACTTTTAAACACGCCCTAGATATTTCTGTCTTCTTCTGTTGATAGTTACACCAGTGAAGGAATACTGAAACAGAAAATGTCTTAGCAGGTGTTAAGCAAAGTTTTTAAACAGAGCATAAGCCTTAAAGAAAGCAACACAGTAAAAAAATAGGGAAAAAAAAAGGAGAATCATTTTATGAAGTTTTTTTTTTTTTTTGAAAAAAAAGTATATGTAGAACAATATAATTAAATTATAATGCTCTGCTAAGTAAAAGGCTGATTGTCTTTCTAAAAAAGGGTCAGGTAGCTAAATGGAATCCTGAATGTACCAGCAGAAAGATTTTGACAGAGAAGTTTTAGAAACTGAACTGAATAAAATGAATGAATATTCTATATTTAGCTGTACTGACAAAACCAGAAACTCAAAAAATCACAAGCCCGACAAAATAAATCATTAGACTGTTAAAAAAAGGAAAAAAAAAAAAAAAAAAGAAAAAAAAAAAAGAAAATTAAAGAGCTCATGAATTTGCAGACATCTTAGAGGTCGGATTATTTTTATTTCACATCTGATTTGAATGTGCAAGAATGATGATCTTGGGATTTTCTCCACAACCTGAAGGGCAAAGGACTAGATAAAATAGTGAGAATTGATAGCATTATGAATATCTTTACATGAAATGTTTTATTTAAAACCTTATTTCCCATGAACAAGTTAAGAATCTGGTCTGACAAATTTCTCCGAAGAGATGGAGCTTTAAATTAAACACTGAAAAGCATGAGACTCAGGACAAAATCATAAAAGACCTTGACACCTCTAATTTAAAATAACTTTTACTTTTTTTTTTGTGCACCACTGTGGTATTATAGTATCTAAGGGTTCTAAATAAATCTTTTAAAGAATTTACAGATAATGTTTTTCAGTTATTAACCTCATGTGAGAACAAAGTTTTTGATCAAAATGAAACAATTTTCAGGAAAGCCAAGTGTTATAAGCGTGATCTGGCAGACAGATAAGCAGCTTTTATTGTCCTCAAGTGGGACTGGGAGAAAAAGTGCAAGTCTTCCTCTTGGAAAACTGCAATATTCAAAAAAGATGTGAGAAATTTGGTTTTCTATAGCAGTTTTTTTTTGTTATGGTCTTGACATCTTATCTACTGATGTTTTTTTCCTGTAAAACCTGGCTCATTAAAGGTTCTGAACTGCTTTTCCACTATGCCCTACTCTTTTCTGGAAATAAAACTCTGTGTTCAATGAGCCCGGAGTCAAATATGATTTTTTTTTTTTTCTTCTCTAGGAAGAAGAAAGCTCTGTTGTCAGATGGCCATTTTTCTGTTCCTTTTATGTGACAATTTCAATTTATTAATTAGATAAGACTGCAATGGAAATAATTTATGTGTTGAAGAGTGTAATTCTTTTGAAACAAGATATAGCTGATATTTTAAAAAAACTAAAAAGCAAAATTCTAGTCTCTGGAAGTCAAATGGCCTTTTCTTGTTAATTGTGATGATAATTTAATTTTTTTGCTACATGATTGGTAAGAAGAACCCCTATGTACAGAAATCCCAAAGAAACATTTACATGCAGATTGTCAGTCTGGATTTGGTAAGTGAAGGAAAGCACTGTAAACTCAGTAGTTATTTTTCAACTATCCATAGAGCCTGCTGCTCTATACTGAAATTGTAGCCAGTAATTTATTTCTCTGAAAAGCAAATGTGCCCTTCTCGAGTCACAGGTTGTCCTTTCACTATCTGTTCCTTGCCAGAGTCACTCATAAATACAGGAGCAGGCTTCACACACTATGTATATCAGGTACTAGTCTGACTTCTGCAGATAAATGGGGTATACACAACATCAAGAACTGCTTGAATTTGGGCAATGAGATTATTTATTTGCATTCATTCCATTGTTTAGATTTTTTTTTTCTTCTGAGAAAGTAAAAACACCATAAAAGTGTGTTATATACCTGAATCCAGTTTAAATAATGGCCAAGCTTTAAATGAAAATGAGACATTTTAGTTTTAGCAAAGTTGTGTCAACTTCTTGGTTACAAAGCTGGGCAGGGTGTTACAGAAGAAAAGGAGAAAATAATAAAATACATACTGTCATTTAATGTATCTAATGTCTTGTTTTAGATGCCATTTATGATTTCTTGACGTTTAATATCAGCTGTAGAAGCCAAGATAATTATCTAGGTTCATTCTAGCCTTAGGCAGCTTCCTTTAAAAAAAGCTTCAAGTTTCAAGGTTAGAGAATCTTTCTACCTCCTTTGGTGAGACTGCCTATGAGAAGGTTATGCTGCCTCTGTTCCAAATCAATCCTCTTTCTTTTCCCCTCCACATTTTTAGGCTTAACTTGAAGAGGTATTGCCATGCAACCCAAGCACCTATTCTCCTGCCCTAGACCTCTTGGTTTACAAACCTGTTTTTTTTCTTAGCATATCCTCCTACACTCAATGATTTTCCTGCTAGTCCTGAACTTTTTCAAAACAGTTGCTACATTTTAATTGCATGTTACTGAAAATCAGACCCCCTACCTTCCCTCTTTGAATACTTGCAATCTCTGGTGAGCTCACCATAGTGACCACACCAAAGATGTAAATTATAAGAGAGTTTGTTAGTCTTCTGAACTACATCAGACACAAACATCTGCTAAATTTATCTCAAATAAACCTCAGTAGTATCCTACTACTACTTAAACACACATTTTAACTTTTCAACACACAGTGGGTGGGAAAAGTCAGAAGATGTGGAAAGTTAATAATGTCATTAAACCCCCACCCCCCAACTGTAGTTCCTTTAGGTACCAATTACCCATTACTGGATAGTTGTGAGGGATTTTATTTAGGAGAGGCTACCAGTCAGCTGAAAAAAAAAAAAAAAAAAAAAAAAAAATGAAACACAATGAGAAGAGAAAAAGGTTACAAAACAAAATGGATGTGAAGAGTGTAAAGAAAGAGGAAGAACAAGGTGGAAGTAAACCACACATGACAGGAACTGTTCAATCAGAGCTTAGGGAAGTTGTTTTCAGAATGGTGAAATGGCTTTACTGTTGGGGCTTAAACTATAGCTAGTGCTATTTTTTCTGAAGCAACATACACAGGTATCTTGGAGAGGAAAAGATAATACCATCCATCACCTGGTTGCTATAATCCCACAAACTGTAGAAGTGGGGTTTCCCTGCTTATTTTCCATGTTATGCTTTACATGACTTCATACATCATCTTTTTTGAACTTTAAATTAGATATTTTTAATATGAAAAATGTATCAATACACAGTATTGCAAAACATAAGAATTAAGTAGTTCATCCTATGTAAGACTGTGGACTTATTAATTTTAGTGTTCATCCACAGTATTAGAAAATTAATTAGCAATCTGTCCCTTGAAAATATTGAATTAATGCTGCTAGGAAGTATCAGATTTTAAGAAAATGAGAGCATATTTGCAAGTACATAGTGATAATTTAGAACATCTACCAATGAAACTTCTCAAAGGTTTTACAAGCAGTACTAAATTAAGAATCTCTAAAGCCTTCCAGACTACAAAAATACAATTATTCCTGTTTTCAAAACAAATTATAGCTAAGAGATTAATTGACATACCAAAATCGCAAAGAAGTCTCAGGGTGTCATGGGGAAACTTAAGTCTCTTTTTGTCAAATTCCACCTTGATTCTTGGCTGTCTTAAGAGTATGCAATCCAACACTCACATCTCTTATCTGCCTGAATAATTCTAATGGTTCCCAATTAGTCACAAAAAATGATCTAAGAATTTTCTAAATTGCCAATCAGCAGAAATGAGACTTGCATAACTTTAGAGCCAAATGAATTATGCAGTTTTCAACTCTTCTTCCTACTATGATCATAGGTAGCTGTGTCTTGATTTCACATCTTCTTTTCAATAATTTCAATTTGTGTGAAAAAAAAACAGACATTGGATGCATAGGAGCACAAAGAAAAATTGCTAGCATTGCTACCAATCTTAATTCCATTGCTCCTCACAAATACGGGCAATTGACATAGCTGTTTCCATTAAAAATAGCTTTAATGATGGTGAACATTTGTGTCAGATATGTAGTATTTAATGCCTTACTGATGCTTTAATGTGTAAAACTATGTTCTTTAAAGTTTACTCAAAGTTGGAACTAGTGGAACCAGTACAGTTGCATTGGAAATTAGGGATTGTTTGGCCACTGATCCAGGAATCAGGAAAATAATAAATTAATAAAAGGCTAAATGAAAAGCAAATATTATATTATATAAGTTATGAGCAGTTCTAATTTGGATTAAGATCTCTTTTGAAAACTCACTGTGTTTTAGATTTAGGTATCAGATCTTTTGAGAATGCTAATGTATTTCAGTGTCAGTTTTTGCATTCATACTTAATAATGTAACCAGCTTTAACACACTTACTCAGCATTTATTGAGAATGATACACTTTGATATTTTGTTTAAAATGCTTAAATATATAATGCTTAAAATGCTTAAAATATAAAACAATTTTATATAGAGAAAATAGACTTTTACTTGCACCAGATACTCATGTTATTCTTCAATTATGTAAATATTCACAGTAAGATGTACTTATTCATACCACTGAATCCTTAATTCACTACATTTTGTAAATAAGCCAAGATAATACAGAAACTACAGAATCTTCATCTTGTTGTGGGATGGTGAAGGACTGACTGGTGTCTTTTTACTGACAGCTGCATATGTACAGTATGACTATTTTATTTTTTTTCCCAACTCATGTTTAATCAGAAATAATCAGAAAGCTTGCTGCTAGATTTCCACTGGAGTAGATGTACAGTGGGAACTCAATTATTCAAAGGTCTCCAGATCCCTGAGGACCAGAACCTGAATGCAGATGTCAAGATTTGCTGACCTAAATCTTCCAGTTCTGGACAAGAAGGGGTCAGGAAGGCTTTCTAAAAACAGGCCAAATTTTCTACATAAGAATTGAAATATTTACATGCCAAGACATACACCCAAGTGTTTAACATGCAAATAATACATTGAACATGATTTTAAAGGAGAACAAATCTTTGCACAAATATTCATGGCTAGATGTTTTAATCCATGTTAGTAAAACTAGTTAATTAATCCATACACTACAGACAATTTTCCCAAACTTTTGATACCTGAGGGACATGATTTTCTATGTTAAAGTTGACGGCATGTGGCAGATCTCCTTGAACAGTCCTGACTCTGCCCAATACAGCTATCACCAGCTGCTGGACCTGTCATGCATGATATTCCATTCCTCAGGCTACCTCACTCTTGCCAGTCTATTTATACTGGTTGCAGGGCAGAATGCATTGGCCATCACATTACACCTGTTGGGAATTTTTACCGTAAGGCATCAGAAAAACAAGCAGCAAAACAAATATGAAAACACTCTAACTTTTTGCTTTATCCACAAACTCGGAGACAAATCCCTGCCATATTGAAAATAACAAGAGCATATCCTTTGACGTGTATTCTCTACAATCTTTGTAACATGTATCGCATGAGTTGAAACCCAGAGAAGACAAGCAATCATAGCATCCAAGTGAAATGGAAAAGGGAAACCACAGTGTATGAATACACAGCATAAAGTCCAGGAAGCGTTGCTGCTTGTCTTCTCCTCCTCTCTCTCCATTGGAAGGAGCACTTGAAATGTGATTTCTCTACCTGATACTGTTTTAATACTTTCCATGTCAGAAACAGAAGTAAGTCATCCTCCCTTCCAGCCATTTCCCTAAATACTAAGCAAAATATTTAGTCACTTTCTTAATAACATTTTCTAACACTATGAATACTGAATTCTTACCTCAACAGCAAAATGGTTTCAAAAGGGAGCAGACTGAAGCTACCTCAGTGTTGGTTATCACCTGTGTTAAGGAAATCTTTTAAAAGAAATGTGAATTTGCATTCATCTGAACAGAATGAAGAACCAGATCCTATAATCTACTTCCTGATCAAGTTCTCTAGCCACCAAAATATTTTGCATCATTCTATTTTCCTCAGAAGACTTTCCCAAATCTTCCAACTTTGGGGGAGCTTAATTGTCAAAAACTGCTTCAGATTTCAGATTAAGCTGCTTGGAAAATAGATGTCTAGCTCTGTATGTGCATCAGACTGAGACATGAGCTATGAATAGAGGTGATCAACACTGTCAAGTCTGAAGAACAGTTTATATTTAGAGAAAGAAGTGTAGGCAACAATGAACATGAAAATGTTTGGTGTCTGTAAGAACTGGGACTACTCAGGACATGGCAACAACCAAGGAAGGAGCTTGAAGGCCACCGAGTTGGGCCTTGCCATCTAAACTGCAGAAATCCCATTTCCTATTTGGCACCTTTTAGTTAAAAGTATTTAACAGCAAATATTTTTTTATGTTTTTATTAGTTAACTTATTATGTGGGGTTTTAAATAGAATATATCAAGTGGACACTGTGCATGACAATGACCACAAACTGAAACACAGGAGTTTCCATCTGAAACATCAGGAAACACGTTTCTGCTGTGAAGGTAACCGAGCACTGGCATGAGTTGCCCAGAGAGGTTTTGGAGTCTCCCACCTTAGAGATATTCAAAAGCTGTCTGAACACAGTCCTGGGCAACTGGCTCTAAACTGGCTCTGCTTGAGCAGGGGCTTGGATAAAATGACCTCCAGGGGTCCTTTCCAATCTCAACCATTCTCTGGTGCTATGACTCACAGAGTTATACACAGCTGTCTCACATAGTTCCACAGAACAATGTATCTGTACACCAGAGTTTCAAAAGCTTATGAAAGAGGTCAACTAAAATGTTCATCTACTAGAATTCAAATCTGATGGATAGTGGAATAATTTCCATGTGTATTTCTCCTCTCTTGTTATCTGAAAAAAAAGAAATGAGTAAACAGTCTTTAAATTAATATGAATTCTGTATTGGAAGGGTTTAGTTTCTGTGTAATACAGAAAAAACAATGTCAAGGTACTATAAATTACTTTTAAAGAACAGCGTGCCAAGACTCTCTAACAGTACTAAAAAAAAATAATGGGCTGCAGATTTTTTCAAAAACTATAATGGAAACCTGTAAAACTCTTACTAAAATTTGTGACTAATTTGACACTCTCTTGATTTGTCTTTTGTAAGCACTGTTAAGAAGTACCCTTGTCAAAGCACTGAGCAGGCATGTTCCTTGTCATACTTAATTGAACTAATATTTCAAGCACAACAACACAAACACAGTATCATATAACTCAGAATTATCTAGAGCTGGACTGGACCCTGATACTGGACAGTCACATATTACGGTCAGATTATTTTTTTAAAAAGGTGGTCATTAAATGACACGTGACATAGACTACGGGTAACTTAAATGAAATCAGTGTCTTTGAAAATGAGATCATTATTGAATGTTTTTAACTACTTCTGTCCTTTCAAATATAGTAATAATTGCTGCTAAGAAAAAGCGAGTGGGACAAGGGAAATTCACAGTCTGTGGTCCAACTTAGTGTCAAAAACAGGATATGAGGAATTTGTAAGAGGGTAACCAGGGTATTCCTGATAACTGCAAATGCAGTATCAGTATAGTTTTATAATCTTATCTGGAAATCTGATTGCCATTGTGGATCACAGTCTGATAGGAACTCACCAGCAGATTTGCAAAGTACAAAGTCATATAATACAGACACCAAGCAGACCAGCCATTTTTTACTTTTTTGTGAAGTTTTAGCATCCCTTCTGTGCAGTTGCTAATGCAGTTAAATGAAGAAAATCATGTATACAAAGCAACAAGAACAAAAATGCTCAGCTCAGTTATTTCTTCGGGATTTCCGAGTGAGGTGCATCTCGGATATCTCTTAGTGCAAAAGCAGTAATGTGAAATTGTTTCTCAAACCTTTGTAAGATAGATGGTTTTGAAGGCACCGTTAAAGTAAGTGATTGAATGATCAGCTCTGGCAGTAGAGTAAATCAAGATCATCAGTCAGATATGAAGCAGCACAACTTCTGTAAGTTTTCTTATACAAAATGAGAAATAATGTAGCTCAAACCTTCCAATCTCTGAAGCTCAAAAAAGTTCACAATGTTTTTCACATCTATGGAATTTCAGGTTTCAGCTAGGAAGACTACCATGTCCTGCCCTGCCAATGTGTTATAATAAAAAAATGTTTACGGATATACTCTATACAGACTATCAGAAGGGGGTTTTTTGTTTGTTATTTTTAAAAGGGGGAAAATTGTTCTCCTCTCAACAACTGTAGTGGTCTTCTGGCAGTGCCTGGCTTGTTATATTAAATGGCTTAAGATGCTTTCTTCTGTATTGCTCTGGTTGAGTCAAACCATATTGTTTTACTTCTCTTAGTGCTTGGGAAAATATTACCTGAAGCATAGTTTTAATTCACAGATACCCCAGCTAACATGGTGTAATATTGTCACTGCACAACAGGCCTCTCACTCATGATGTGCAGAATTAAATTGCTGAAGAGTATAGGGGATGCACTGGTGAGGCAAGTAGGATTTCCTTCTTCCATGTACATGCTATAGAAGATTTGCTGACTACAGCCACCACAGTAAATTACTGTGCACAAGCATTATAATGATGATGGCTGAGAACATTTTCGATACAGCTCCAAGATTAATATGTCATTGATAGAAGTAGAATTCCTCTATTTCTAACAAATATAATGGCTGAGTTACTAGATATAGTGAAGAACTGTATACGCGGGGTAAGAGAAAGAAGAATAGAGCTCAGAGAAATATACAGTGTGCCAAAAATGATCAGGACCTTTGGTTGCCCAGGAATATCCCTGCAAAGCTGATATGAAAACTTTGTATTATATTCATTATCTGAGGATTTATGGGACACTGAGTGACTTGCATTCACTTCAGCAGAAAATCAAATATCAATTTTCAATGACAGCCACTATTCTGGGATAGCTGCTTAAATAGAAAAGAAGAAGAAAAAATAGCCTGTCATTTTAGTAACTCTTTCCTTATTTCCTTATTCATGCAGCAATGAAGCTGAAGAAACAGTGCCATGGGCTAGTCCTTTCCCCAGTCATCCTGTAACCTATTTCTTCACCCTACAAAGCAGGGCTTGCACACTGCTGTAATAAGGGAGTGTAACAAGGTAAGAACCAGGACCACAGTCTAAGGTCTAAAAAGGTCTGCTCATTGTAAATACGAATTTGAGCAATGTTACACTGGGCAACGTTGAACAAAACAGCTGCTTCCAGAGCTAAGATACAGGTGAACACATCAAAAGCTGTCTTAGACTGCAGAGACATATTCCGTCCGTTTTCAAGGAACATCAGTTGTTAATAATTTCTGCTAATAATTTCTAGTGCAAAAATGTAAACTACCTTGGGGTTGTCTGTGGCAACAAAAATAGGTGATGACAGAGAATAGAAACAAAACAAAAAGAAATATAGAGAAGAATAGGAAGAAAAAGGTAGAAATAGAAGACATCCTGAGGAAAGGACCAAAATGATAAAAATAATGTTAACATTTTAAACAAAAACAAGAACAACAACAAAACCACAGAAATACTACCTCCCACTAAAAACAAACACACAGATTTCCCAACTGGATTCTCTAGTAAAACAAGGAACTTATCAGGAACTTATCCATGTGGTATTTTTTAAAAAAATTGAATGACTGTAAAGAAAAACCAAACAAACAAAAATGAAACAAAAACAAACCCCAAACCTTCATCCCATCTCTCTGCTATAACAAGCATACTTGTTCTACAGTGAGCTAAATATAGACCGCTAAAATGTGTACCAAGTTTGGTGCTGTTGGCTTCAGACTTTAAACACTGGTTTGCTACTCTGCAAATTCCTCTGGACTTTGAAGGAGTTTTGTCTTAGGACAGAAAGCCTTCAAAATGTAACCTAATATTTAAACTCGAGGTATAATATGAAACAATTGTGAGAATACGCATTTTTGTATCATTTAAACCAATAATATGACTTTTTATATTACTCTGATGTGAATACGTGGTGCTATATGGAGATGGTGAAGCATATGAGGAAACTGAACAGAGAATTTTTTGCCATCTCATTCTGGTTCAGACAATTCTTTGCCAATGAGTTTGTTTTAGTGTTTCTCATCAAGGCACTGACAAAGAGACTCTGAACATAAATTGCTGGCAGTAGTTTAGTTAAATTATACTAAACATATTGATTTATGCTTCCATCTGAAAACCTTGGAACCTTCTGAACCTACTTTTCAAAGCTCAGAAGAACAGAATGTGTTTATTGCCAAAGAAGAGACAAATGTACTTGCTTGAACACCTAAGTGGAGTGCAAAATTAAAAGGATAGTATTTTGGTCTTTTAAAACCGATATAATTTACGGAGAAGCTGGATTTTCCTTACAGATGCCTGAAGTCAGGAGTGCACTCTGAGAAAATACCTAGCATATAGATACATAGCTACAGAATTTTCTCATTTAAAAATCAATTTTAAATTTCTCATTTTAAAATCAATTTCTCTTGAGTTAGATTCTACTTATAAACTGACTTCTGAATACCACGGATATTACCTTTGCATAAAAGCTCCTTGGCTGTAGCTGTGGAGATAAACCTCAAGATTTATTCCATGGCTAGTTTAAGACTGAAGGTATACTTGGTGCATAATCAACTCAACAATATAATTGCCAGGATTAGTCTTCTGGCCCACTGAGTCCTGACCCTCTTCCTTCCTTTGGCCTCCACGGTGCCTTTATCCACTCAGGAAGCCCAGTGGCTTTGCTCGAGCAATGGAGAGGAATAGGGAGAGGTCTCCTCCTCCTCTTTCTCCTTTGACCTCCCCAGCAAGGGGTCACCCTTTTCTCTTTAAGGTAGTGCCTCAGAAGTGTTCATGTCACACTAAAATAAATGAAGGCCCCACACTGGTAGCTGTGTTACAGTATATGGGAGAAGGTTTTTTTTCTTCCAAAACTCCAGCACCACCTTGTCCACAATTTAGTAGCTTTGTAATAAGAGGTAATATCGTCACGTTTTGGGGTTACCACCATGATGAAACATTAAAATTGTACAGCAATCTGTTAACACATATGGGCATGTATGGAACATTTTAAGAAGCACAAAAATAATTTGGACGTTTCATTCCTGTGTAAGTCTATACGTAATTTATACCTAGGCTCATCATAACCGTTCAGTAAATAAAATCACTAGTACACAATTTCTTATCTTCCTTGCTGTATTGTGTTTCATTCGTTTTGCACAATTCATTTTCTGAGTTTTAGTGCTTGACTGCCATGTTACCTTTGTTGTCTCTTCTCACAGCACTTCATATATTTAACTTTAGATGCTTTTTTTTCTATACATACAGCTTTATTTGTGTTCCTCTGTGATTTAAAGATTAGCCTAAGCAATCCAGTCAACATACCACCAACAATGTTACTATTTATTCCACTGACACCTCAGAGATAACTCAGTAGTAAAACTAAGAAAAGCTTAGCTTAGCTTTTTTTTTTTTTTTTTTTTTTTTTTTTTTACTGGACATCACAGTAATGATATTATTTTGTATCAATATACTAATGTTTCCTATGCAGACTTGTTATTCACTGTGTTCTGTAAATGTAACAATCTTTGACTGAAGTATTTCTTGAACCATTTAAGTTCTTTGTTCTACATAAAAATAGTGTTTAAATGATATGTTTTGGTGATATCAAGAGCAAGAGATACTTCAAAATATATTACCGTCTCATTAGTCTTAACAATTCATTTACTTAGATAAAATCCAATGAAGTGTTGTCTTGAATACAAAACACAGACAGAGAACATGTAACATTACAGTTTGGGTTTTGCAGCTGCCTCATTTCGTGGCCTTGGAATCAATATTTAACCTTTCCATGACTTCTCAGCATCATCTGTATAGTAAAGACAAAATTCATCGAGCTAGAAAGAGAAACACTAAAAGCTACTGAAGTGTTTGCTCTAAAGACTTGTTAAATGAATGGATATGTTTCCATCTATTTTAATGAATTTTAGATCATGCTCTTAATTCAGAGGATTACATTTTCATTAAATTGAAAAAGAAAAAAATCAATAAATGGAAAAGTTGTGTTTGATGTACAGCTCTTCATAACATTTGTATTCTAAACAATACAGTATTATGATAATGTCTGACAGCTAGGTGATACTGCTTAGAAATAGGAATCCACCCACTTCATTTTCTTCTTTCAGCTTGGGAACAGAAAATATTATCTACAGAATAAATGGATAAATAATCATAAAATCTGAGAGGGTTTTTTGTTTTTGTTTTTTTGTTTTTTTTTTTTTTTAAATGTAAAATGTATATTAACTTGGGTGGGTATCTACATGCTAGAGAGAAAATGTCAATGTCATTATGGCTTTTCATTTCACCAGCTATTAAAAAGAAAATCACTAAGTTCTCAGCTAGTCACAATTTTTTCTTCAGTGATCCGTTACACACGTGGACAAATACTAGAAACAAAAATGCATCAAAATAAAAAGAGTGTGCCCCTCAACACCAGTGTTCACGAAGTCAGTGTTCAGTGTCAACTATCCAAATGTCCTAAGGGACACTAAAAATGTTTAAATAATCAGTATATTGGATAATGAAAGTAATTTTCAATGTGATATTCACTGTTAGGCCCCAGGGCACAACTCCATTTAGAATACGATTATCTGTTACACATATCAGAGGGTAAAGCATGTGAGACTGAGAAATTAATGGTCATTAATTTTAGAATACATATTTTTTCTATATTTACTTATTTAATTCTACTGAAATTAGTCAAAGTCTTGTGGGAAGGAGGCTAAAAACGTCAGGAGATGCAGTAAGTATCAGGCTGAGGCACTGACCATAAATATCAAAACCAAAGCAGGTCAGACTAAATAATGCCTGAATGTCTTTTGGCTTTTTAGTTATTTTACTGTTTTCACACACATTCCTCTTTCCAAATGACAATTAATTTTGGCTTCATTCAAGCTGTAGTAAACAAAAAAATAACAGATTTTTCATAGTCCCAACAAACACTTCGCCTCTATAGCTGAAAAAAAAAACCGTAACAAACTACATATTAACATGAGTTTGTTAAGAAAGATTTTCTTAAAGATATTTTGTTTAAATTTCACTAAGTAATCGACTGTTATAAAATCACTCTTCTGATGCAGATAGTAGAAGCAAATTGCTCTGATTTGTAAGCTGTCTGCTCAGCTATTGTTGATGTTACATACAGAGGAACTGTGATCAACAATGGCTCTCAGCAGAAAAAGGCCTTTGTGAAAAGACATTTCCAGCAGGAAAAATGAATATCTTGCTAAGCTCTCAGATATTCCACCATTTGGTAATGAGTCACTGAAGCATCTGGCATGAATTTAAGCACCCTTGAACCATTTATGCACTGATAATGTTGATACACACTTCTTTGTTTATGGAAAAGAAGATGTGAATACATTCATTACTGCCTATGATGAAGGAGGAATGGAACTATCAGAAATAAATTAAAAAAAAAAAAAAAAAAGCGCAACCGATGAGCAACAGGCAAAATCAATGGAAATGCTACATTCATTTTTGGGAACACAGCATCTGATAGCTTTGCCAAGGTGATGATACATCTTTTTTTAAAAAGGAAGAAGTTGAGGCAGACAACAAATGCCTGAAATTACTACACTAAGACGTATTCACTGAATTGCTGTTTTCCAAGATATACTCTTTGGACAATAATGGCTTAGAGACAAAGTTGAGTGCACCATTTGTACTTAGCATATCTAAAGCACACGGAGAACAATCTCATCATTATGAAAGCTACCCTGAGTTAAGTTTTTAGTTGAATATTCACAAGCTCCAAGTAACATGAGCATTTAGGAAGACATGATTATCAAAATTGCTGCCAAAACAGCATTTTACCTACAACTCCCTCCACTTTCATAAAATCTCTCGCCCCTTCTCTGAAAAGACATTTCCGTCATGTGTACATACGCAGAAGAATATGCACTAATTAAAAATTAAAATAACTTATAAACAAGAAAAATCAATAAAAATGTAAAAACGGAAGAAGCACAAATAAATAATTTTAGAACCCCCAGATATTTCTTGTGTTATTTTACAGTTATTTGCAA
The DNA here is from genome assembly GCF_964273445.1 of Streptopelia decaocto. Classification (NCBI taxonomy): domain Eukaryota; kingdom Metazoa; phylum Chordata; class Aves; order Columbiformes; family Columbidae; genus Streptopelia; species Streptopelia decaocto. Next base: position 10,627,560 of record NC_138663.1, on the reverse strand, counting down.
TAAGAACATGCTTGTAGCTGTACAAGGTTGAAGCAAATTTTGTGATGCTTGATGATGACAGCATAAAACCTGTGTTTTATTGTATAGGCTTTTTTCTGTTTACTTCAGTAAAGTACTGCTGAAGTACTGATGTAAATAACTCCAAGTTCAAACCCATTGTTTGGTTTTGGCACTAATGTATCTCTGAGGAAAATCTTTTTCACACTCAAGTGTGGGTTTGACCTGTCTACTTTAAAAATATAGGTGGCTGAACAATCAGAGTTCTTGAGTACCTTTGAATATCTCAACAGCCAAATTTATTCAGTAAGTCTTCTGCAAATCACACCAATTATTACCTTCTTTCTTATGATTTTGTGTGCAGAGTGATAATCAAAGTATTTTAATCACCTGAGAAATAATTAAATAGGAAAATAAGGTAGAATCTGGCATTCTTTATGTATCAGACCAATGTAATTGTCTTCTAAAATAGTAGCAGGCCTTACAGATGTGGAGAACCAGTAGATGTTCTGTCCTGAGTCCATTAAAGCTCATAAACTAGGAAAGAAAACAACACAAATAAAAATGATACAGGTTGGATGCAAAACTAGACAGATAGCCATGCCTGCAGGACACTTATCTGTAATTCATTGGCAAATAATGAAAAACATATCAAGTTACAATGCACAGGGACCTGTCTTGGGATAATGGAAAAATCTTTTTAGCTTTTTAAATTTTCTTATTGCAACTTCAAAGATGTTAACCTAGAGGAGACTATGACTATACTGAAGGACAGTATTGAAGTCTATTACATTGAAAAGTTGGAGAAATGTCTTGGTATCTATGGAATTCTGTATATTGATAACCTGCACTTTATTTCATCAGGCACATTCACTTAATTAAACACAGAGTAAAGAGTGACCAGGCAGACAGCAGACAAAAAATTGAGGTTATAATGGATCACAAATTGCAAATGTTAATGACAAGTTCTTGTTAAGTCAAACGTTATACCACTACATAAATCAGAAGAACAACCTGTAGAGTATCCCTTCCACTTCGCAACTTTCCTGCTTCTCCTTGAACAGGACACTCTCCAAGTGAACAATATGCTCAGAAGAGTTCAGAGAAGAGCAGCGAAAGTAGAGTATTATTATACTCTAGACAGTGGGAGTAAATCTTGACTGCAGAGGAACGTAACAATTTTCACTTATATAACATATAACATGCTGTATAAAGAAAATACAAAAATCTTTAAAGCAATGTTAAAATACTAACACTGAAAAACCTTCTCAGGTACGAGGTTTAGCAATGGTTGAAGCAACCAGTCAATTAATCAGAAACCAAACTGACCTAACAAGTAAACTGCCCCTTACTAGGAACATACACTATTCTGTTCAAAGAAGGTATAACTAAAACAGGCTTGCACCAAATCAAATACAGATACTCAGGTTCCAAAGGCTGCATTTTCATTCTTTTGTTTCCTTTTGACACCACAGCACATCTTTAGAAGAGAAAAAACAGTGATGTAACAGTGACTCCTCATCTGTTTTCTACAGAGTATTTTTGTCTCTCACTGCAAGGGAATGAGCACTCCTCAGAATGTGAATCTGTGGAAGGAAAAAAGTCATCCATCAAATCTTTTACCAAAGAAATACAGAAGTGTTTTGTCTACTGCTTCTATATTCAAACATGGAAGAAACATGCACTGTTTAAAAATGAACGAAAAATTAATGCCACTGGAAATTTGTTGTTGGAATTGAATGCACTAGCTGGGGAATATTAGTTCATGAGTGTTTCTATGCTAAGTCCAGCCTCCCAGGAGGATCCTAAGTAAATGGTTGTGGTTAGCAGTGAATTCTTTGGAATGGAATAAATATTTAAGTGGAAGACAAAAGTTGAAACAATATGCCCTGTACACTTGACACTAGCATTACTGTTTTAACTACAGGGCAGTTCTGTGACTCCAAATTCTTATGGGACACCCTATCTTAGGAAAAACTTCGAAGGTGTTAAATCATATATATTTTAGTCACTTGAATACTGAATTATGCTAACAAAGTCAATATAACAAGCCAATTACTTTTTAGATTAAGCAGACTCAAAGATTTAAATTAGTATGAATAAGTCAGTCTTAGGAGAGGCTTTTAGAGTATCAAAGAAAAATAGCACCTCATGGATCAAATTTGGCCTCTATAAAAGGAATGGGAATATGCAACTCTGTGCATTCCTTTTTCACAGAAAAAAATAGCCTTTGATCTCTCCCTCTTCCCTTTGTGTTTTTGGAGGGAAGATTGCTCCCTGTTAACACTGCAGGAGAGACTATGCAAGTTCTGGCAACTGCTGCGTCTGTAGTCATACTGAGAAAAATACAAGATCATTGTACTCAAGAGCTTTCGTTATTGCTGGAATCGGCACTTTTGATCAGCTGGCAAGTAGCCACGGAGAACATAATCTATCAAAAACCTACTGCTACCCCCGAGGTTTTTATAGTTCATATAAACACATTTGGTTACATTAAAAATTAAGGAATCACAATATTCAGTTATTTCTTTTGATGGATGAAAAAAATTAAGACTACTAAGAGGAATTAGAATGAGTGGTTTGCATAAAAACTAAGTAAACTTAATGTCACGGTTATAGCAAGTAGTTTGTGATCTAAATATTAATGTTATGTCTTAATAGAACAGTACATATTGGGTTTTGTTCCTTTATGCTTTAATAGTTACAAAAAAATAATTAAAAAAAAAATCATACTTTAAGTAACATGTTAAATTACAGCCTGAGAAATGTTCATATTGAAGCACTTAATCTTTCAGAGAAATCCTCAGCCATCTGTTTGCCCAAGGTTCAGAGTACTGTCTGGAAAGAAGTAGAGAATACACCTCAGATTAATTTACACTGCTCTCATTTGCTGCCAAATTCTCTCGTAACACTGAAGGTTTGTGACAAACAATAACATACAGCCTAAATGATTATGCTTGTTTTAGTACCATGGGAAACAGGCCCCTAAACAGTGTAATTCCCATTAAACACCACCATGTCTGTGTTAGAATCAAAACACAGAAAAACATAATTCTCCTCTAAACACAGAATTTTTTTATGCAGTACATAATTTTCTCTACAAGCACTTAGCTCTTTCTTGAAGAATACAAGAGAGTCCTAAGCGAAATGTCTAACACCAAACTTGGTGTTACCTGTAAATAAAGAAACAGAATCCATTACAGATTATTCTCATATACCAGCACCACAGTTTCTGTAGCTCTGGCTCCTGTAGGATTTCAGTCTTTACTTTCTTCTTCTTTGAGGATGAAGCCACACAGTTCACTGGAACACTATGTGAGAAAACCTAGAATTACCTCAAAATAAACAGGTAAATCTAAGAGATACAACATTGTACATGGGCCCAAGCTATCCTGTGTATTCCACTGCACATTATATATGCCCCAATTTTGCTGAAATATTTTTGATTTTTTTTTTAATGGAAAAAAATATTCAGGCCTATAAATAAAAATTGCAGCCTGTTAGATTTGAAACACTTACAAATAAGTCTGAGGCAACCACTGTTCAAGTGTTAATCCCATCAACACCTAAATCCATTAAAAAAGAGTGAAAAGGTAAGACAAAAAATACATACATTTATAAGCAAGAGGAAATTCTAGGTGTTCTTTTACTGTTTTATTTAATATTTTTATTCAAAGAGCAATAAAGGCCCAAAGATATTTGAATAAGAGAGAGGATTTCCAGAAGTGCCTAACTACATTTGATCCCAAGTCTGGTTTCTCACTTACACAAGGCACCCATCAGCATTTTTGTCTCTAACTTTGCAAGTCTGCCCCTTAAACTAGGTTCCCATTATATTGTGCCTATTACAGACATACTAAAATGATGGCCTCTATTCTGCAGACATTAACCAAATTCTTCTGGAAGGCTGAAGGAAAGAGAAGCAAACATTTTTTAACTATGATTTCGGCAGAATTTTCTGTAAATTCAGTTGGTAGTCAGCTTAACAATTGAAAAAAATGTTAGTTTTCTATATAGTTCTTTGAAGGCAAAATTTTCAAGAAGGCTTTTCAGCATAGGTGATTGGATAGATTTGCATATCCTAACAGATTTTTCCAAAGTACATGACAGACAGATCTTACTTATAAGGTACATAAGCTTGATATGGTTAGGAAGAAAAGCTAACACATCAGGGCTTGTGCAAAGAGACATTTCCAATTTCAAATTTTTCAGATTTAAAATCTTACCATCTACAAGTTCTTTCCTAGTACTAACAATTTCTGTCAGTAATTCTTGACAATAACTTCTAAATAAAGTAACATGAGTACCTTAGAAGACATTTTAAAAAATATGTATTTAAAAGACACTAACGATACTAATTTCCTCGACATCTTAAAATTTTAGTAAACCTAAATTTTCATAATCTTATAGTGTTCTGCTTATGAAAACTGTGTTGTGATGGATTGTAACATCTTTTTATTTAACCAGGTGTGAAGACAAGAGGAAAGGTCAATAACCCTTTTGATAATTCATGGTCTTTAGTGCCTTATAGAAAATCTTCATTTTTTTTTAAAAAAAAAAAAAAGAAAAAAACACATCATCAGCGATGTTGTATGCAGACTTGTATCATACAATTGATATAGTATTCTACTCATTATAAGCAAGAAATTGAAAAGATCAGTGTGGTCATCTCTTTTGTTTTTCTGTGTGCACAATCCAACAAAACTTCTTGATTTCTAAATTGAACACAAAAGCATCTGCTTAATGTGCAACAGATGTTTTAGAGGACAAATATTGTTACCTGAAGATAATGATAACCTATGATAGTGATCTTAAATTGCTTAATTGTTTTGATGTTTAAAAGGTAAACTTTTAAATGATATTTAAATGAAAGATAAAAATTCTCACATGTCTTAGGAATTAGCTATGACCTTTATGTTAACCTGCCAGTTCAAGTCACTGTCAACCTGAGATGAATCTGAAATACTCTGGTGGCTAAATGAAAGCTTCTGTGAAATTAGTAAATGTTTTTACTTATTTCTTCATGTAAAAGTGTCTTAATTTTGTTTTGTTTTGATGCTACTATGACTGACATCTTTTTGTGAATCAAACAGAAGAAAAAGAACACTAAGTAGGACAGTCTCAGAGAATAAACTCTTGTAGTTCCACAGTTTCTGCCAACTAAAGGCAATGCTTAGCTATCAACTTACACATACAGAGTTGCAGTATCATCAACAGGCAATATGTGTTCTCTCCATGTACCTTCATTTTGAAATGAATAAGGTATACTTAATTTTTCTTTTAGTGCTTCATTTAAACTGAGAAACAATTTTGATAAGACCTGAAAGAAAACTCCAAAGATTCATTTACTATAATCACTATATTTCATAGAACTTCGGTCATGAATTGTTTTTATAAGACTTTGCATCCACATAAAAATGCCTTGAGGTAATAATCAGGAGTAAAAATGTTCTTAAGAGAATGCCTTCATCAACAGAAAAGAGGCTTTTCTGAGAGGAAAGAGAATACTCAAGCTTATGTTGAAGGCAGGAGTCAAATAACAATTTGAGTTACAATTTTTACAATTTACAATGCTGGAATAATGTTTATTTGTATATTGTTCAGTTGAAGAGTGTCAATAATACATTTTTGAAAGGCAAAGCTAAAATAAGCATTTATTATACTATATTTAATATCAAATTCACAAAATGTTACAATCTTCAAATGTCCCCTGTTGATTTTACACAGATAGTATTTAAAGTGTATACAAAGGTAGGAAGAACCATAATGAAATTTATGCAGTCAACACAGAAGTTATACTGAAAATTTGCCAAAGCTGAGTCAGTTCTAAATTGTGCTTCAAAGTGACATTAAAAAAAACCCCACAAAAAAACAAAAACACAAAAAACCCCAAACAAAAAATAAGCCAAACCAACCAAAAAAAATCAAACCAAAACAAAAAAAATACAAACCAAAAGAAACAATGCCCCCCCCCAACCAACCAACTAAACAAACAAAAAGATAAAACCAAAACAAAATGAGAAACAGACACTGAAAGATGTGCATCTGTGATGGATGATAGAAGATTGTGCTTTCATTCTACAATGACATTGATTTTGCTAACCAACAAAACAGTTTGAGAATGATACCTCATGTTAGGTTTTCTATGCAGGTAAATCCATGGGTAGATCTTTGGAATGATGATTCTGAGTAAGTGTGAGCTGGCAGTAAGAATAAATAATTTTGAAGTAATTGTTTGGCATTAATAAAATAATTTATTAATAATTTTTTAAAAAAAACTTTTATCAGGTCTAAAATCAGGGCACTGAGGTCAGGATTCAACAAACCATATTCAGCAACCGACAGAATAAATATCTCTCTATGAATTAGTTGTTTAAGTTGTCTTTATACACAGTGGAAAACATAAATCTTCTTTAGAACAATATTCATCTTATCTCCTGAAGCAGCTGTCTGAAATAGGTTAGATGAATCATGCCCTAGACGTTGGGGTTTTTTAAACAGTTCTAAAGGGGATCTAGGCAACTAGCTCAGAAGTAGTCAGATGGCATAAAACTTTGGGCTGTGTCTCTTTCAGCAAGTATGCCCTGTAAAAAGGAAGAATCTGCTCTATGAAGGTTAAAGCAAGACATTAGTACCTAGTATTGTTAAAAAGAGAGATGCTGCTTATAAAATAGTTGAAGGGCAAACAAATTAGCTTGCCACTCTGCCCTTAACTATTTGGCAATAGTACTGGAAATTCAAGAGTAACATGAATTTGTTTTTTCAACCCCATCATAACACTCTCCATAAATAACATTAAATAACATAAATATCATTAAAGAATGTAATTGCTAAATGTGTAAAGCCAATATGCACCTATGGCTCTGAGATGTGACATATCCACTGCAGCAGTGGTATGACTTACAGGTTGGCTATTATGAGTTTAAATCCGTTTCGAAAGAGTATGATTGCAAGCATATTGCTTTTGGTTTCTGGTATTCACTTCTTAATGGTTTGGTGTGAAATGCTGTTAAAAGCATTGAAAGAACATTTCAAAAAAGCTGAAGAGTCAAATCTCTGCTTGGCACTACTACATTATAGATCACCACTCTGAAAACTGGCATAGAAATTGCTGAAATATTACTTGATTAAAGTCTTAGAATCAGGTTACTTGATTACATGGAAGTAAATGGTAAAAGCAGCTTGTTGTAAAATCATATTAGAAAAACACAAAAACATCTAATCAAGCATACTATGCGAAAGATTCATCAGAACCTAGCCATTTGCAGTGATAAAACATATGGGATATCAGTGGCTAAAAAGACTATGCTTGTAAATTTATTCCTGAGCCTGTAGAGATAATATGAAATCAGGACAGCCGTATAGATGAAACATAAAGGAGGTTCCAGCTTTATATAGAACAAGGGAAGAAACAAAGCAAACAAACACCAAAACCAGTAATCTGCATCGTCGTTAAAACCTAAGTTAACACAAGGTGTGGAGAAGCCAATAGATCTGACAGCACAATGAGCAGAACAATCCAAGAGAAACACTAAAACACATGGGATGCCTCTAAGATCTGCAAAACAAAGGTTAAGCCAGAGACTGCGAGAGGGATCTTGACATGTTACATCTTTCCTACAGAGTAAAAAGAGTGTTGACAATGCAAAGACAGCACCATCTCAGAAGTCTGGATTGAAATAACACTTCCTAAAACATCCACATAGTCGGTTGTTGTGGAGCCACTCATTACTACTAGCCTAGGAAAGATGTACAAATACTTCTTTTGGACTCTGCCCTGGAATTTCATATGTATAAAATATCTCCAAATTGTAGGTCAAATACCACATTGAAAGAACCTCTGATGTCACTCCCATCAACTCTGATATGCCCAGGGAAATTAAATCTATCACATTTAATAAGTATAGAAAACTAATTACCTTATTAAAGAAAGACCACAGAATTACAAAATAATTTAAGTTGCACTGGACCTTTGGAGGTCACCTGTACCAGTTCCAAGTCAAAGCAGAGCAAACTTTGAAGTCAGAGGATGCTCAGATCCTTGTTCAGTTTTGATTTGGGTACCTCCACGGATGGAAATTCCAAAATCTTTTTAGAGAAATGATTACCTCTCTGATTTTTGTCTGAGTTCTTCATCTACCTTGGAATTTGGATTGATACTATAACTTCTGCTGATGTATTATTATTCCCATTATACTATCGTATATATCTTTGAACACTGAATTCACTTATTCTTGAAAGACCTGGTCCAAGTATTTTATGTTCCCTTTTCCTTTCTTCCTATATAAAAGTTACATTTCTCTTCTTAGTCTCTTTTTATTTATGGATCTTGATATTTTATTTTTTCCACTTTCCAGTGAAAATTGAAAATTAACATGTTTTTGACAAGTTTTATTTTATTCCTACAGTGAGGACAGAACTTATTGAGCATTCCTACATTCTGCAGATAATCCTTTTGATTTCCATGTTAGGAAATTTCTGGCTGTAGCTATTTGCCCCAATAGATTGGGAGTGTTTTTTCAATGTTTTTTTTCCCTCTCATTTAGAATATGGATTTTATATAGATTTAGCTACTTTGGTTTAAATTCAAAGCCTTCTCCACACTGAAACCTGGAACTATTGAATTGATGTGATAATAAGAAATTCACATACATTGTCAGAATTTACACTTTTAAAGCTGTGAAATGTAAAGAAACACCTTTCTAGATTGTGTAGGCGAATAATCCGTACCCTTTGACCCCAAGCTAAAGGCTAAAAACTCATTTTGATATCAGACTTGTCACTTCTTTATTCAAGCAACACAGGACATTGCATTTCTCTGGCATATCACTGGCTAAAATGCCAGTGTGGCATGGCCATGCAGCGGCTAGAAATCCTAAGTGGCTTCATTGATATGCAAGTCAAACACACAATGCAAAGTATCTAAATAATCTATAATATGGTCACATTATCCACTTCATGTAATTAATCATTATTTTGGAAAACTAAAAATCAATCTAAACCAGTATCCTAATCAGTATTGCTAAGCATTTAATTTTATTAACAAATACCAGCAACAATGTCAGATACAAAAAATTTCATTTTTCCGATTTAAGGATTTTAATCAGTTATCTTGGAGATTTATTTATACCTAACTCCCAATTTACACACTTTTCCTTTAAGCTCAAATTGAATCATGGTTAAAGAAATGATAAAAGTCTATTTCTGACAATGAGATCTCATAAGGTATCTTCATAATTTAGCAGAATCAAACCTAAACCAACGTTACCTCAGATTGCTTCATGATTTTTTAGTAAGAAATGACAGCAATTACATCCAGTAATATCTGTGCCCTACAGCATTAGCAGCCTTTCAATCTGTATCTCAGATTTTATGACCCCATTATGACAGAATTTCTGATATGATTTGTTTCTCTGATACTATTAGATAAACCACACCACTATCCAGATCTTAGTCTGTCCCTGGGAAGTCTATTGTAGATTTCTGAGCACGACTTCAGTACAATTTTTTCTACCCATCCATTCTCAAAGTAATTTTACCCAAAGATGATTTGTTTAATGCTGAAAGGCACAGACACTTCCTAGCCCTAAGAATGGGGTATTTTCCATGACAGTCATTTTCACTTAGCTGAGTAAAGCCATGTTTTCTAAAACATAGATGTTCCTTCTTTTTGTGCCAAGACTTTTTTTTTTTTTTTTAAGCTCTCAAGAGGTTAAGACTAAAGATCTGAAATTGTGGAGATTACTTATATGTTGCATTTTACTATGTACTGCACATACTCTACCTGCCTAAATCCACCGCCTGTTTCAAGTGGAAAAAGAATGACCTATATTACCTGTCTTTTTTTTTTTTTTTTTCCTTGTTGTGTTTTCATGAAGGGGATGAAATAGCAGACAGTGGGATTTTAGGAACTTTGAAACTTTAGAGTCACTTTGGCTTGAAGTAACTCTTAGTGTCTGTTGAGAGACTTGTGCATGATACCATTGCAACTACTAAGGAATAAATATGGAAGTTAGAAGCAAGATTGGATACAAGATCCAAAAAAAAAAGCCTAGCAGTAGGACGAAATCTTGTAATTTTTTTAGCTGTGTGAAGTAGAATGCACCTTGCATACTTTCACCCATACTTATGTTCTCAGGATTGGTTTTGACTAATAAGTGATATCAACAGCTTTATCATCAGTTAAAGGAAGCAATGGATCTGGATAAAGTCTCCTGAGGCCTTGTAAGTCTGCCACAAAAGGAAAGTATGGTACAGATCGGGGCTCACTAGTGGGGATTGATATTCTATTTTTATTTATTCAAACATAGGAGAACATGAAGGGGGGTGGGGGGGTGGAAAGCAGATTTTCTGAAATGGAGCAGGGGAGAACAGGGGAGGCATATCTATGCCACATTCCAGATGGCAAAGAGAGGCATCTGTTCCAGGTGACTTCTGAAGATGCAGATCTTCCTTTCTTTCAAACATATGTTTTATCTGGGATAATGAGCAGGGCACGTGTGTGCATTATGACAGTGGTGTGGCTATCAAGATGGTCCTTAGATGTTGTTAAAAATTCTAGCTTAACTGTAATAAGCTATCGTAAGTGGTTGTCCTTTTATTAATATTATTGGATAATTGGATTCGTGATTAGAGTAAATAATATCTAGTCTATTGTTATTATAACATATTTTTTACAACTAAGAAATCAATGTATATTCTTCCTTCCAATCAAGATGAAGCATATTTTGTAAGCTACTTATAGTAACGAACCTTTCCCTGGGAAACATGAATTATTTTGCCTCTTAGTTATTACAAAGAGCAGAATCAGAAAATACTGTACTATTATGGTAATAATTACCAGTACAATTGCAATGTACTTAACTCTACAGCACTTTATGAGCCACATTTCAACGGGATACAGCCTGACTTAGATAAAAGATTCCTTATTAGCCAACCTCAGACAGAAAAAAAAAAAAACTTTTAAATATTTCAACTCTTCAACTTTTCACTCTGGAGTTCTAATAATCTTTGAATAGTAACAGTCAGAGTCAAAAAGAGGAAAGGTAGAATTCAGCAGGTATATGTGAGGACAGAATGCAGTATTTTTTTCACAAGGTCCATTAACTTGAGGATAATCAGAGGATGATTATTGGTTTTACTGAGGTTCTATCTTTCTATGTTGGTTTCTGAAAATAAACTTGTTGACATATTTCCATCTCTTTCTTCCATTCCCTCCCATCCTCTTTAAAACATTATACATTAAGTGGGAAGTGTGGAGACCTTAGGGACACCTGGAGTTTTGTGTGAATAATCCATCCTCTTCAAGAATAAAGTGAAAAATGAAAAAATTAGCAAAGCAATCCAGTCTCTATTTCTCTACACATTTACATTGATGCAATAAATCCTGTATACAGATTCTTTACAGTGCCCCTTAGAACAGGATCTCTGGAACCCCCCAACAAAGTACTTACAGGTGTTTTAAATTAGGCCACCTCACATATTTTAGCAGAATTTCTATGTATTTTTAGCTTAAAATGAAAAGAAAAAAAATATGTCTGAATTTATGTTGTGCTTCTGACACAAGAAAGAGCTAACAATCTTTATATTGTTCACATATTTGTATTTTAGAATAACTGACACTTACTTGACAAAGGAGGAACTGTTTCAGAAAGCACTACAGAGGCTGTATTTAATCTCAAGTCCTAACCTTGTACAAGGATGTATACTCTAAATAATAGTTTGAAAGAGAACATAATACAGTAACAAACTAGAAATGGCTCAATAAAACAATATTTCAAAGGCTCATGACAGATTTTACATTTGTGTTTTCAAGGAATGAGGTGTCTGGAGTGTATCTTTATGAGGCATTTTGCAGATATTTGAATGTATTGAATTTGATGGCAACGAAAACAAGAGACTGGTGTTATCAGAACTACAGAACACAGACCCTGAGTAGTTTTCCTCATTGAGTTTGCCTTTCCAGTCCCTGTCAGTGATTGAAGAAAAACTCTTACATCCTTCTGTTGGCATTTTCATTTGTATTTATATTCAGGTACATTCAAAACCAATTTTGCTCTCTCTTAACAGTCATTCTTATGAGCAATATTGATTTATAAGAATGGTTACAGAACAGACACTTTCAGAATGTAGCAGTGATTTATTTAATTAAGGAAAAGAAACTCAGTTTGTGATTACATTAATTTCAGGTTGAAACAATTAGTTGTCCTTCTAGATGGGTTCATGTACTATGTTCACACCACCAATCTGTCTTCAGTGCTTTCATTCAGGGAAGCAATGGTGTAATAAAAAGAATGCTCAAGGAGCAAATTCAGGTTTGCAAATATTTTAAGTAGTATTCAGTACTAAGAGAACAGTAATAATCCATAGGTAAAATCTGATATTTTGTGGGTAAATGAGCAGAAATGATATTATATTAATGAAGTTTTTACTGCTTACTAAGAGAAAATAAGGCTAATTTCAAGAAATATCTCTTTTTCAAATAAATACTCCAGTCACTTTTATTTGTGGATGTCCTACTCATTAATTGCGTAACATAGTCTGTCTACATAAATTTAGGTGAAGAAAAATGAAATAGAAAACTTGTCCCCAAGGAAATCAACTGAAGTATGCAATGGAGTTCAGAGAAGCCAGGGTTTAATTTAAAAGCTACCAGCCATAGTTTTATCTGAGTGATACATAGAATCTTAACTTCCTCTTTGATGCAGGCATAATTCTGCCAGTTTTCCCTTGTTAATGCCTTTGTTTCCCCTGAAGGAAAATGTTAATGCCTGCCACTAGACCTGTCCCTCATGCAGTTTTCTCCACAAAAAAAGTGAAGTAAATTGGGTATTAAAATGATTCAGCTCTGCCTAACAGGAATGTTTCTTCCAGTTAAGAACCAATTACCTGCTAAGACCCTTGAGGCTATCTGGAATTGTAACAGATTTAGGTGCTGAATCATAATTTACAAGTTTTCTAACAGTACTTTCTATCTTCTTCAATTTGTGAACTCTTAAGGGTTTATTTGTTTGTTTTTTTAACTGGAATAGCAGACCCCACCTTAAGCAAGTTTAAGTCTTTTGAAGAACTGAAAACCAGGCTACTTGCTGAACACCAGAGTTTAGGCAATGAGCCTAAAATCTGTACAACCAGCTGAGACACAGACTCTCCACATGCTGTTTGCTTTCTTTAAAATATATTTTCAGTTCAAAAGAACCTGTTTTCCTCTCCCAGAAACAAAGGAATTTGAAAAAAAAAATTCTTTATCCTACATTTCTAAGAGTATGTTCACTTTTCACAGCTTCCAGCATTCCCACATGAGAGTAGAGCTGCTGAGAATTAGTGGCCTCCAACCTCTCCAACAAGACAGCCAACAGTCTTACCAACAAGCTAGGCATTCAACAAAAGTACAACTAAACTTTCAAGTTAACTTTGATTTACGAGTTTGAGTTAAACACCTCATGTTTCTTAATCAGTGCCTGGAGGGAATTAAGTACCATAAAATGGAATTCACTATAATTTCCTGAATAAGTAACATGAAGCCTAAAGTAGCTAATAGGTAAATCTGGGAAGGGTGGAGCTAAGACTAAGTCCCTTTGTGATGGTGTGGCAGCTAACAGGATTACAGGTGGATTCCTGTGTTAGATCAGAATCACAGCTACAGCTACTCTCTGACTCCCAGGAGCCAAAATCACCACTTTTCAAAAAATGGAGCGGGAGTTTTTATTTAAAGTTTAAGAGGTTTAAAGCATAAAATCTAGAAGCTAACATAATTAATCTTCAGGATTTTAAGCGCTCGAGAACATTTTTTTCAATAACTTTGTATATATTTTAATTAGCTCTTGGAGTAGAGACTAGGACTTTCTTAGTTCCCTGCTCATGACCTAAGAGGCTAGATGAAAAAAACAGGTGTCTTCTTTCCCTGAACTAACAGGTATTAGATTTTTGGTACACAAAACTGTTGCCCTGCAGTAAACGGTGACAAAAACCCACCTCACTAAACAGGCTGAAAGCTCGTTGTTAGAACAGTTCTTCCCTGAGGATGGAAAGACCTGGCAAGAGGGAGAACCTGTTCTTCTCCCTCTATCCCTTTAACTCTGAAGCTTTTGAATTAAGAAATGTATAGCAAACGTCATCCATATGGTCATCATTTGGATAGAAGTAGTTTTGTGTAGAAAACATAGAACCATAGAATACGAGGTTGGAAGGACCATGAGGATCACCTGGTCTAAACATTCTTGGCAAAAGCACATGAATACAATAAACACATTAAGTGAACATTGAGGATATCTGAAGTATTGATCCCTTAGTACACACATAAGCATCCAGCTTAAAGATCTTGAGCAAGTGTCAAGCATTTCAGGCCTACCAAAAAGACACAACTTTTAACCACACACAGAATCAAAACTGTGGATATATTAATAATTTTAGTAGACAGAAGTTGGCTAAATTAATAGGATTTAACATATAAATATTGAAAAAATTCCCTCTTGTGTAGCTGGAGAGTTTAGCATGTTAAGTCTTTACAAAGGTATGTATTTATACCTGACTTGACATCTGACTGCTCTTGTGAGATGTTAACTCTCCCTGGTCTCATTCATATCATTTAAACAGTTGTGTGATTGTCTCCATTACAAAAATGAATTCTGAAAACAGACCTTAATCTGAAGAGTAAAATGAATGCCTAGGGCTTCTAAGAGTCTGACTTATAAAAGGACAAGGGAACATCTAGCTAGAGTAAATATGGCAAAGAAATATAATTGCTGTATTACAACATAAGTCATGCAAAATAAAGACAGATGGATAAATGGTCTAACCCACTCAGTCATCCCACCCTATTTCCCCTCCTGAGTATGAGTAAAAGGGCAACTGCTATCGAATCACTTCCTCATTCCTTATGATATTGTATTTATCAAGTGTATTTTAAATGTAGATGTGGGTGTTTTCTACGTATGTTAGGGACAAGATAGCTGACTGAGTAATAGGCCAACCTAACAGAAATGTGTTAGTTATGAGCATCACCATTTAAAAATATATTTATGAGAACTGAAATTCAACATCATATAAACAAATACAGCTATGCTGTACAGCCATATCTCAGCTTGGTTCTGAGGCTCGATTTTAAGGTAAGGTTGTTGCTGTATAAAATATTGTTACTGGTAAGACAGGTGCACTACATATATAGAACTAAATATTGTAGCTGAATTAATGTTTTAACAGTCTGATCACTCAAGTTAGCTATTTGAAACAGCAATTCATATCAACAATACAGTTGAAATCATTACACAGAATCCTTCTTCCTATAGTTCTCCCTTTCCTCTGGCATTATAGTCATTCTTCCAATGTTTGTCTTGTCCTACAGTTGCAGTCTTCTTCATGCAGAAGTCAGGGTGGTGGTTATGATGAGTTGTCAGTCTTTACTTGTCAGTTATGAGCTGCAGTCTTTAGAACAGAGAAGAAGGAAAGAGAAAGAGGAAGAGGGAGGGGAAGAGGAACATGCAAGACTGAAAACCAGAAGTAAATATGATGGAAACACACATAATTGCTGTTGACAAACTGAAAATGTTTTTCAGTCTTTAAGATCTCGCTCTTTGTGAGGAGTTTCTAATCAAGAGCAATGAAGCAGATGTACTTCTCATAAATGAACAAGAATGTAAGTTCCATTCACTTTAGGACTAAACCGAATTCTCCTACCATATGTGAGAGCCTAAGGATAGCTCAGGTCTTTCTGCAGCTGACTCAGATGATAGAGTAAGTTGGCACAAACAGGGCTGTATGTATTGCGTTAGATGCTATTAATAGGGCAGGAAGATGTATATGTTCATATATATTGATTTCCCAATTAGTATACTTATCCTGAATAATGGATAAGATATCAGAACTGGGAAAAAATGGGCTGTGCATATGTTATTTCTACAAATTTTGACTTCTGCTGTATCCATAGTAATGAAGTTATTAAGAAGTGAACATTCATACTTTTCAGTGAGCTCTGTCTTATTGAATTAAAAAGTGCATTTTTATTCCATTTGAGTATTGAGATCACAACTCTTAATGCTTTAAATGCAAAGCCAAGTCTGACAGGGTTCTGGGAGAGTCAACATCTCCCTGGACTGGGGGTCAGTGGTGTCAGGAGCTCCCCAGGGCAGCAGGGCAGGGCTGGTCAGCCAGCGTCTGTCCCCCAGAGCCAGGACAGGGCAGGCTGGGGGCAGCCAAGGCAGCCCCAGCCTTGGGCATCAGACACATATTTGGGGATGGGGACAGTCTGGGACATCAGTGAGTGGGTGGGGATCAGGATCCCTATGGCACCGCAGGAGTCTGTGAGCTGGCCCCAAGCCCTTCTAGCCCTGGCTTTGGGAGCGGGAATGTTTTGAGGGACACAACACCTTCTGTTTCTGTTTCTTTATAATCTCCACACCAGTGTTTTCCTCGCAGGTTGCAGGGGGAATAGGGGCAGAGAAGAAAGAAGACAGTAAGACTCCCAGCTGTTTGGTACATCTTTCAGAGTCTGCCTGGCAATACTCTGCAGCTGAGGTGAACTCCCTTAGCAGAGCTTGTCAGAGGCTGCGTTTGCTCACTGATGTTTGCACCTCATGTAAATGCACTCCAGTGCTGCAGAGCTCTGAACAGCCTCCTTTGCTTACATCAGTAAACTGCTCAAATGAACTCAAACCAACTAATCTGTCCATATGCATCTGAATTAGCATTAGCAGGGCTCCGGCCAGAGCATGGCAATAATTCTCATACTGTAAGTGGAATTGTTATGAATAGCTGCTCATAAATAATATGTTTCCATTTTCAAGCTGTGTCAATTGGACACAGACCACAAAGCACATCTTTCTTTTGCCCATTTAGCTGCCAAATGAAGTGTGAGTGTTTGCAGATACAGAATACACTTTTCACACCTCCACTAACACACAGTACAAGTGGGATAATTGTACAAACTTACCTGCTAGCAAAATCAGAATGCAAATACAGTGAGGAGAAGAATTAATTTGAGTGAATCATTTAAAAGTAGCATTGAAAGATTATTTGTGCTAGTCAGCATACTTTGCCTCTCCATTTCTAGGAATGCATTAGTAAGCTGTTTTTTGGTTTGTTCATGCTCAGGTTCTATATCGTCAGTATCTAATAAAATTAATGAGGCAATTATCTGGCAAGAAAAGGTAACTCAATAGCTTATTCATTAAGAGTACTTTAATAAGTAGTCACAGCTTGGTCTTAGTTCAGCACAAACTCAAACTGTATTTATTTTGAAGAGAATCAAGAAACCCAAAAAGAAAATGCCTTGAAGAAATTGAAACCACATGTGTTAGTCAGAACCCCCACCAGAGAATTAGAAGAGAACTTCAGTGATAAATTTTTGAAATTGGACTTCAAATGTGTAACAGTGTGATCTAATGTTCTAGGAGTTCATTTAGAAGACGTTAAGGAGAATACAAAATTGTAACAGTAAAAACTTTGAAAAAAAAGAAAAGTAGCAATTCAGCAATTAAGCTAAAAAATGGCAGATCAAGGTGTTCAAGAGCTGCAAAAGAACTTTACTGCAAAGTGTGCTTTGGATTTTTAATGTCCTCCACTATACTGTCAGTCCATTCTATTGGTGTAAACTATGTTCTTGCCCAGGGTGGCTTTTGAATCTTCATCCTTGGAGATGGAGACAATATTCCTCAGCTGGACACATCTCTGAGCAACCTGTTCTAGCTGGACTTTCTCTACGTCGAGCAGCTGGACCATGTTGTCCCTGGAGGACCCCGGCAATCTCAGGTTCTTCTAGGACTGGGACATATGTCAAAACAGGTAAGACTGAAATTTTTTGTGTTTCTTACTAATCCAAGTGAACTCTTCGGGAACACAGAAGTATATTCTTAATGTGTGGATGAAACCAGTGAGAGAGACAATACAGAAACTAAGTCTTAATCAGGAAGGAATTAAAATGATTAATTTATTTTATTGTTATCTTCACATTGGTTATGGGTGTTTGTTTGTTTGTTTGTTTGTTTTCCTGGCCAACAGATATAAATCTTTAGCATCTCTTTAAAATACACAGTGGATTACAGACAGAAGGACAGAAGTGGTTAATTATGCTAGGATTTTTGAGCTTGGAAAATGTATGGATGAGGAGTACATAGACAGCCATAGAGTCATGAGTGACATGGTAAAGATAGGTAAGTAGGTGCATATTTTCTATCCCTTCTAGAACTGAAAATGAACACCATAAGTTGAAGTTAGTGACAAGCTTAAAATAAGCAAGATGAGTGATTCTTAACAAAGCAAGTAGTGTATTTGTAAAACTCATTACCAAAGTACATTTTGAATGTTAAAAGTTTACATGGATTCAAGTTGGGACTGGACAAGTTCATCCATTGAAGATTACAAAATGCACAGAAGCCACGTATGTCTTAGGTAGTCTCAGAGCTGAAAATGGATGGAGCTTCCAAGAGTGGTAAGGGGAAGAAATCACATATGCTTCCTCTGTTCTTACACTTTTCTCTGGACATCTGATTGTGGCCACCAGAGAAAGAAGTATACCAGAACAGCCATTGTTATGAAAAAACTATTAAAAACTTACTCTAACAATTTTACTAGCTTAAAATTGAGTGAATGAATATAACAACTATAATGAATATAACAATCCTGAGAGCAAGGTAAAACATTTTGATGTAACAGAAACTAAGAGACAAAATTCAGAAGTATATGTATAGAAGAGAAGTGCTGCAAAATATAAAAAATAAGTCTGGATACCTTAGCTTACAGTCTTAAAGCTGCAAAAGCCCAAGGAAGTTAATTCAGGCTGAAAATACTGTCCTTAAGTCACCTGGCATTTTTCTTTCTAATGACTAAAGAACAGATGGCCAGCCTCAATCAAAAACTTCTTTCTTCTATGAGTTTGATTCAACCCCACAGCACAATTTGTAAGTAATTTTTCCTGATTAATTTTAAATATTCTGCAATGGAAGAATGAGTTTTGATCTGCTTTGAGGACATTTACATCTTTTGTAAGGTCGCTCTACACAAAATGTAAATTGATGTTATGCAAGATAGGCTATGGTAATTATGATTATTGTAATTGGTTACAAAATGTGAAAAGAGGAAAGGGGGAGTGGGAATTAGAAACTAAAGCAAGATGGAGAATCTCAGCTTCAAATGTTATAGGACACAGAATGTGGCTTGACTTGCAAAAACTTTCAGATGTTTGTCAATGAAAAGTAAAAACAGGAAATCTGAGACATCTTAAAGACAGATTCAAAGAGACTGAATTTTGAAGACCAAAAGGATGAAACTGAAATCATTCTGAAAATTTTGGCCAGCGTGTCCAAAGTTCCTGAACAGAGCATGGGAGATACATATCCTATAAATAAAATAAGAAAATTTCAGAACCTTTCAGGGAAGCAAACTGTACTCAGTTCTGAAAATCCAATCACAACGCAAAGACTAGCTTCTCCTTCCTCAAAACACCCTTCATACAGACACATTTCAAGATTAGAGAAGATAACTAAACAATGCTGCCTTACACCCCTCATAAATAATAAATTTCAAGTAGGCTTTTTCCCACCCCAGGCTTTAAACCAGTATGCTTTAAAAGCATTTTTAAAGTATTTTATACTTGAAGCAAACATACAGTGTTTTTTGACATTATCTTCATCGGGGAGAGAGAGGAAGCTATTCTCATACTTTTATTTGAGAAGCAGCATTGGGATTTAAACTGGAAGCTTTGTCGTCTTACATCATCTGTGTAGCCTCTGAAGAGAAAACACTTCACCACTGACTGTGCTGGAGCTCAGGCGGATAAGCTGTCTAGTTTAGCTACCAGTCAAGGTCTTCCCATTGACAGCATTTTTGTCAGTGGGAATTTGCTAACAATTTGATAACAATTAGATAAACTACCAATGGAGGACATACATCTGAAAGTCTATTTTATCTTTTCCAATTTTCCTAATGTGGATTAACTATGAAAATGGAAATATATGAAAACCTAGAATGACTACTTTTAGCTTATTTAGACAACTTTGGCTCCCAGAGTTTGATTCGTGGTCAGGTGATACATATGCAGGGAATAGAAGAGTTGCATGCTCAGCTTAAGTCATAAATGTCATGAAAGCAATGAAAACCCTTCAGAGCAGATTGAATACTGCAATTCAGAAGACAGAGTGAATGTAAATCACATTCACTGCCGATCCAAACATTTTCTCAGTTATCTAGACTTATTCACAGGGAATTTTATTCCTTTTAACAAAAACTGTTACTTATCCGAACTTCCAATCTGAGAGTAGGAAGTGGTAAACTACAACATATGAATAAAAATATGTACACTAGGATTTCTCAGAAAGAATGTTAAGAAGCAGATTTGCCAGTTTTTCTTCTTGGTTCAAAGAACTCAGTTAATTTATATCTGGTGTATAAGATTTGTTTGATCTGCACCTTGCTGATATTCTTTGTGCAGAGTCAATCGTTTAGAACATTGTTGGAAGCCTATCATGGACAGTTTCAATCACTGTTGACACTGCAGCCTCTCAAACAATCCAAAACATAAAGATTGCCATCATGAGTTCCTTGAGTGACCTTGTCACTTTCCATGTATATATTGTTAATTTTTACTATATACCTAATTACATTTCAAAAATGTCACATCATCAGAAATATCAGAGTAATAAATATATAAAGATATAGAAGATATAAACATTTTTAAAAATGCACTATGAAGTAAATGTTAATCTCAGGTAAGTGATCACAAGGTTAAACTAACATTGGATGTTTTGGAAACTGTTCAAGTACCTAGACAGTTGTGTCAATCAAAAGATGGAGGTTACCAGACCAGGTTTAGTCAATTTTGATGTCTTATGTCCATTTTTTCCATGCCGCATGGGGAGTTTGCCAGGCAACATTTAATCTGGACCAGGCAGTCACCTGATACAGAAGTCACCAACAAAGGTACTTTGCGTCCTGATTCACTACTAGACAGATGATGACATTTTGTCATCCCAAATTCCACCATCTTCAGGAGGATACAATTGTGAAAACAGATGCTTTTTCTGAATCAGGTCACTTTCATCTATAAGGAACTTTAAGTATATTTTAAGTTAGATTTCTCAATGTGTATTTTATAGCAGCTATGGAGGAGGAAGCAAAACCCTCATGCAATTCTTTGAAAATGAAGCCTGTTAGAGAAGACTCTAAATCAAAGTGTCTGACACATCCTGCCATAGATGTGAAATAATCATCTGCCAGAATGGATTAGTGGAGTGATGAATTATGTACCAGTGCCTTCACTGAAGCTAACATCAGAGTCTGATTCTTACTTTAGTTTCATATATTTTTTTGTTTCATCGAAAAAGTAAACTAAACTCCTGCTTTTCCCTCCCCCAGAAAACTGAACAAAGCCAACCAAATAAGATGATTTTACAGCTGAGTTTCTTTTTTTTCCCCACTTTTCCTTTAGGTTTTCTCATTTCAAACCTAGATTGATGTTTTGATTTTAGGTACTAAAACAACTTTAAATTGTAGCTGTTATCTATACCAAAAGCATTAGTGAGAATAGTGTATGAAGGTGTGTGAAGGCAGTCAAAGTGCCTTTATTTTTAAAATAAGTAGAGATGAACACATTTGTGTGTTGGCTTGTTTCCTTCTCTAAAAGCTGTAGGGTTTTTTTTGTGAAGTAATTGTGAAACAATTCCATCAATTGGATTTCATAAAAGGCATCTTAATGCAGAGGCCAGTAAATACATTTATTACAGGTCTTTGTTCGATGGCAGAGCTTAAAGGCTGAAACTGAGT
The DNA here is from genome assembly GCF_964273445.1 of Streptopelia decaocto. Lineage (NCBI taxonomy): Eukaryota > Metazoa > Chordata > Aves > Columbiformes > Columbidae > Streptopelia > Streptopelia decaocto. Next base: position 10,605,810 of record NC_138663.1, on the reverse strand, counting down.
GGAGGGCCCCACTTAGACTATGCATTGTGTAAACAAGTAGAAAGGGAAAATGCTTCTGTGAAGAGCTAATAAAACAAGTTATGAAAGGAGATAGCAAGACATGCCCAAAGCCACATGGAAAACTGGTAGTAGACTAATGGATCAGAAGCCCATTTTTCTTGCTGTCCCTCTCTCAGATTTTTTGTAGTCTCATGGATGGAAGATTATATGGTCATAAAGATGACCTCAGTGGCTTGACTTTGGCACGGGTAGTGTCTGTGTTTTCTGTGGTGGAAATGGACGCCCCTGCAAATAACCCCTTTGGCTGGGTAAAGCACTTACACCACACACAGACATACACACACACATACCCCACACACTGTGGCAGCCTCACCATACAGCTGTTTTGTCACATTAAATGATAAAAAGTGGATACAAAAGTGCACAGAAACACTTTATTATAAATTAGAGTTCCAGCTCCCATCGTCCTAGTGACACAAATAATGCATCTTTCTGCTGTTATCCCACAAATACCTATCTTGTAGACATGCAAAAAAAAGTGAATAATTCCCCCATTGCTGCTGAGTCATTGTCAATGTAACACTTGCCTACATATTTAATGAATCACAATAATGTGACATGATGGCAGCTCCTGTGAGAGAGCAGAACGTGCTGGGGAAAGCTGGAGGTGTATGCGTCTAAATAATGCTCCTGGGCATATTCTTGAAGTGAATATTTCAACTCTGACATGCCTAGGAAAGTATAGTTTATCAGACCAAGGAAAAGTCATCCATCTAGTCATGTGGGGACAGCTGTGGACAGAAATGCAGAAGCAAATTATGGATAAATACTACTAATCTAAACTGCAGGTCACACTTGTCTTTTGCAGCATGGAAAAGAGAAGGAGTGAGAAGGAAAACAAGGCAGCACATCAAAGCCATCCTACTAAATTAGACATTGCTGGACAAAACGCGCCAGAGAGACTGCTGTGTTTATGAAACAGACTGAATGACCTGACTATTCTTTGCAGTCTCTGTTTTTTCTAAAACTGTATTATACAGAATTCTGTAAAGGAACAGGGAATGGACAAGACCACTTTGTCATACAAATATACCAGGCATATTACAGTGAACTGGCTGTTTCTGTCAGTTGGTATCAGGCTTATGTGATAGGGTTTGTATTGGCTTCTTGGGCAAGAAGGGCATGTCATCATCATACATGGGGACTTATTTGGTTTGTCCTGCAAGAAGGGACTGTTTTCTCTGCAACTTTTAGCTTTGAAATCTAGAAAAAAAAAAAAAAAAAAAAAAAAAAAAGATGAAAGAAGCTGTAAAGGGAAAAATACCTGTATAGTCTGCTTTTGCTGCTCTCACTGGGAATAACTGTGTTTTCAAAATCACTTGGTCAACTTTCACTAGTTTCCCATGAATTAATTATATTTGTTATCTTTCTTCAATTCAAAACATTCAAAGTCAGATTATAGGGTGAAAAAGTAGCTTTAAAAAAATCTTGAAAGAAAATTTGAACTCGTAAGTCCAAATAACTTGAAAATCTCAACATAGAAAGTATATTAATTTAAAAATCACCTAAAGGCATTGTTTTCAGATAACTGTCTATTATAGCAGTTCAGTGCTCAAACAGGGCCACTTTGCAATATTTATTTGGCCCAAAAGAAAAAAAAAAGTGGAAGTATTCTGTTGGGAGCTCACTAAGGCTATCCTGGGTTATGGACTGGACAACTCTGTCCTATACTTGACATTAACACATTCATTTTACAATTATTTAAAACAGGAATGAGAAAAATACCCAGCTAAACTGTAGGTTTCCAATGTTGCAGTGACCACCTATCTAGTGGAATTTCTCCCAGGTGGTCTTGTAACTTTATTAGCTAACCTGCATTAATGTGTAACTTGGGAAATACTTAGCAGTAGTAAATTAAATGTGAGAAGATAAATGTATCATTTTTTGTGAAACAAACTATTCGTTATTGCAGGTATAAAGTCTGAAAATGCTAAAATAGCCCATATATTTTCCTCAGATAGTCCTGGATTAATAGAATGACATTCACAACAAGGACATTTTTACTGCTGAACATAAACTTCACTTATTTGGTTGTTTGCAGTACAGCTTGTTTTAACAAAACCAAACAGCAAGCAAGGTTGTAACCTGGATGAGGTACCAAGCAGAATGCACTCTAGATAAGAAAGAAAGAGCAGCCAGGTAGAATGTAAAGAAGAGTTAACCTGTTAAGAAAGTTAACCTATATTTATAGAGCTTTCCTAGAATTAGTAGTAACAAGAGTAGGAACTTAAACAATATTGCTTTACAATACACCTCTTTACTTAGCCAATATTCACATCCCATATATTGTCTTATACTCGCATTGCTATATCAACAGTTTATTAGCACCTGAGGAGAGTCCCTTGTTCCCTTTAAGTAATCTAAAACCACTCCTCTCCACCATCCACAGTAATCCTAAATGCATAGTTTGGAAATATTCCTGTTTCTGCATTGTCCTGTCCCCAAGTAGCACAAGCACCTTCTCAGCTTATTTTTCTAAACCTGACTTTTTTTAAAAGACATTTTTAAACCTTACCACTCTCAAATGTCTTGGATTTATCAGGCAGCAGAAGACCACCATGTACAAATACAAGTTTTGCACAGCCCTGGGTACAATGATGCTTCAGAGCTGTCCTCTGCTCAGGAGGTCTAGACTCATTCTCTTTTCAGACAACAGATGTTGCAAAGCTCAGACTCCTAGTAGGCTGCTGGTATAGCCAGACAGGGACTGATAGCTGGATGATACATGATAGGTGCACCACAGAGCATTACAAATTAACACTAATAGCAGTTCCAACCAGAGGTGACTGCTATATGTGTCCCAAACCTACCTATACTCACTAGAAACGTAACATTAGCTTTTGAAGTTAAGATAGCCAAAGCTTTGTCTAGCTGCAGGATCTAACACTTCAACCTTAGTTTGACATACACTGATCAAGTAGTTACATACAAAAGGATTGTCGTATTGAACTGATTTTATATGCCTTGTCTTTCTGACAGTCATCTTCCCCAAACACTTCTGCAAATTTCAGTCTGAGCAGATATGTCAAGTCTCACATTTGGGGAGTGAGACTCACAATGCCAGGTTTGTGCATGGCTTGACAAGCACTGCAGCACCAGCTTTCTGCATAGCCTGTGACCCCACACCACAGTGACAAACAGATCCGTGCTCTGCTGAACAGCTGTATCTGCCACATGACATCGCTCCTGGGGAGGCAGCTGGTCAGCAGCTGTGAAGCTGGAATGTGGCTTTTTGAGATCCTTTGGGCAGCGGAGCCCACTGGAAGACACTTGCCCTAAACTCTACCATGTCATCTGCCATTCTCCCCTCTTTATGTAATTTAACATATCAAGAGCAGATGTTGAGAGACAGGAGAGGAGAGCTTAATTATCAGTTAAAGGTAGTATATAACTTGCCTGAGCATAAGTCTGCTGGCTGCCAAATTCTCAGGGATTTTGGCCCAATTAAAACTGTTTCAGTCTATTATTAAGCAGAGAGGACCACCTTGCTCTCCCCAGTTATTGGCTATTAGTTCTTGTTCTGCAGAAGCACAGGCCACTTAGATGATTTGTTTTCTTTTGCAGAGAATAGTGTAATTCCTAGGTTTGCCAGGAATATACAGTTTTTGGGGAAAACTGAGGGTCTTCAGCATTGACACACTGAACTGCTGAGAGTTGTTAAACAGGAGTGTAATAGAGTTAAAACATTAGAAGTTTAGATTTTAGTATAGAACATGGCCTACCTTGATGAAGAAAAGTTGTTGATAGAATAGGCAGCAGTTGAAATATGTCAAGTCAAAATTGTACCTTTACCATATTTGACAAAAGGAATCTGTCTTTTCGTTTGAAAGTTTTAGAACTGTTTCTGGAGGTTAAGCTGTGCGAGAATAATTGTTTTTCTTTTTATTAAAAAAAATATTTCTATATATTGAAGACATAAAAACATAGGTCTTCTTAAGTGTCTTTCATATGTAAATATACAAAATGCAGGTCAAAAATCCATTAAAGGAAAATAAATTACCATGACTAGCACTTGTGTAAAGAAATAAAAGTGAGTTAATTGATAATCAATAGGAGAACCTGGAAACTATTTCAAATGGTCAGTAGTTCATAATACTTTCTCTGTGACTCATTTTATGACTCTTGTGCGGTTTCTATGGCTTTTTCATATTTTTTCTAATCAAGTAATACTGAATATTTTTGTGCAATCACAGTACCTGAAGGATTAAATAGGAGAGTCTGTTACAAATGCTAGATAAGCAGACGGAGAAACTATTATGAATTATTTAACAATTAGAAACTTGGGATTGACCTCCTACTGTCAGTAGAAAGGTAGATAATTTGCAGAGTTATATGGTATCTGCTTGCAGTAGGTTTATCTAAGCATGTTACTCATTGCTTCTATAGCTGCGTGAACGAAAATCCACCATAATCCTGTGCACATAGACTAAACAACATATACTGGGTCCTAATATCTCACCTATGTTGGAAAGTCTCAACCACAGCTTCTGTACCATTGTAAGATGAGATGCTCACAGTAATACTCTGAGGGCTGTTTCAAGGTTTTCTGAAATTAGTGAAAGAGTCTCCACCAACTTAATGAGATTTGATTTCAAATACTGTCTTCAAAGAGCAGATTGGGCTGAATAGCTGAAATTATAAATCATTGTAATATGATATTTAATCATTGTATGATTATTTAGTTGTCAGTCCTATAATCATTACATGTACATTATGATGATCCAGGCTAATCAATGTCTGTGTTATTTCTTACATTAAAATTCAAGAGCATCTGTGCCTTATACAAAGAAATCCAGTTAACTCGAGAGTACTTTACAGCACTTTAAAATATGAAAACCTACAGTTGTGTAAAAATGCATTTGCGTACAACAGGCAATGCTTGTCTCTGCTCTCAGTCATCTGAGCGACACAAAACCCTGTTTGAAATACAGCGTTCTAGTCTACCACCAAGGTTAATGTGTACGCTCACGCCTCACCAGATTTCTACGTGACTGCTTCTACATACTAAATGATAGGCCCTTTGCAGCTTCCAGGCATTACAATCAATCACTTCCAGCTCTGCATCTGGCCTCTATTTTGCAAACGTGGTCATTCTTGATTATTAGCTGGACTGTGTCTTTATTAATCTTGCTGGTTATCAACTTCTTAGGTCAAAATCACATTGATAACTATGGTGACAAATTATGATTATTACAGAGATGCAAGAGAGAAAAACTCATCTCAGAAGATTGTAAGCGACAGTTAATCAAACTCTAATGATCTTTTATATTCAGTTGTTACCATTTAATTGTATAGAGACTGATCCTTAATCTTTTGCTTAATCTCTTCCTGCTACTCACACACGCTTCAACCTTTATTTTTTTTCCCATGGATGGAAAAAAAAAACCAAACACATAATTAATTACCTTTTTTTTTTTTTTTTTTTAGTATTTTCCTGATCCAGGAAAAAGATAAGAAAGGGAAGAGCAAGGATTGCTGTTTTTATTTACAATCACAACAGCTTTTTCCTTAACCCTGGTTAAGTCCTTTTTATAATTTGTTCATAGTGGCTCTAAACTGGTTCCTGCCTCTGCCGTGTTCAGAGAAGCCATGAATGCTTTTGATGTGACACTACTATTTCATAGAATCATAGAATCGTTTTCGTTGGAAGAGACCCTCAGGATCATCGAGTCCAAACATAACCTAACTCTAGCACTAACCCGTGTCCCTAAGAACCTCCTTCGGGGATAGTTCCTGGTTCACTTCCCTGGGCAGCCCGTTCCAATGCCTGATGACCCTTTCCATGAATAATCTAAATCTCCACTGGCCCAACTTGAGGCCATCTCCTCTTGTCCTACCACTTGTTCCCTGGAAGAAGAGACCAACATCCTCCTTTCAGGTAGTTGTAGACAGCGACAGGGTCTCCCCTCAGTCTCCCTTTCTTAAGGCTAAACAGCCTGGATAAAATAATCTTGCCTGTGAAGAGAATAATTTAGAAAATGAACATGAAACAGATACATTCTAAACAAATTCAGATTTTATTTGGAGACAATATTTTAGGCCACCATAGATATTGTCCAAATTGTAATCATAGCTGAATGCAGCCTTTCCCAAATAAGTAAGTCACAACTAAGTGGAATGCTCTACCTAAGAAAATCAGGAAAGAATATAGCTGAATTGTGCTGCCTAACTCATTAATAAAAGATACCACTGGGATATTTGTGGACATGGAGAAGGTTGGAACAAAATAATTGTGTGACAAGTGTGACCTCAAAGGCTGTGTGCAGGCCAGCAACCAGAAAGTCCCGTGTGCCAGTCCTGAATCTACCTCTTGACAGGCAAATTACCTGTGATTGAATTAATGCACAGTAATTCAAAAGAGCTATTTCCTCACTTCCCTGGGGTAAATCAGTTAAGAATTAGGAAGAATGATTAGTCTGTATTCTATGCAAACAGTCTGTAAGTGGCTTGTTTAATATGAAAAGAATCACAAGCAGATTTGGGTAAATCAGACTCTGCATATAACCAAACTCTTGGTGTCTAAGAAATGTAAATCTTTGACAATATGAAAAAAAAGACTTTCTGTACTTTGGCAGTTGCAAGATGAAGTACTGAGAGGAAAAAATGGTGATATGATCAGCCAACAAAAAGGTGGAAAATAAAAGAAAACAAGTGAAAGATGCAGCATTAATGGAATACCATCACAAACCAAGAAATTATTGGAGCGATTATAAGCTTACAGAACTTTTTACTTCAGAACAGTTTTTTTAATACTTATGTTACATAAAATGTATTCAGATGCTTTTGATAGTGCATATTCAATCATGATCAAAATCACCCTGAAGTCAGTTTAGAGGCAATTTCAGGTTTTGTGGGGTTTCCTTTTCCATTAGGTGTGATTTTTGCATTTCTTAGCTGAAAACAGTCTCATCAGTTTCCAGTTAATTTCACTTTCCATTTCTCCTGCACCATGCACACTGTCATGGTTTCTGGTTGGCAAATACTGCAATGAAGTACCAATTTTTAGGCTATTATTGAAGAATATCCACAGAAAGCATGTTTAAAATTAGTAGGAAATAGCATTTATTTTAGAAATGTGATTCTGGAAGTCGTATTATATTATACAATCAAGGAAAATAAAACCAGGCATTCAAATAATATAAAGTACCAGGAAAAAATGAGCTTATCCTTAAAATAATGAATTGTTTGAAATGCATAAATATTTGAATATTGGTTACCTAACTTTGCCTCTCACTTTCTAAAAAAATATTTGAGTCCCGAATTTTCATACTCTTTCAGAGTCATATGAGCTATAAATAAGCATTTTAAAAAGAATATTAAAAACGTACAGTCTAAAATGATAACCTGATTCAATGAGCTCACATTTTTAAAATGGCAAATTGTCATCCTTGCAACACTTAACAGGTCTCTGTATAGTTTCAAAGGGTCCCTGAACTTCTCACAAACAAAACAGATCAAGAATTACTCTGTAATTTATGTTTATATGCTTTTTTATAAATAGACCAAAAGGTTCTTAGGCCTGTTCTTACTGCTAAACTGAATATAAGAAACTGCTTCTAATTCCCTCCTGACTTATGAATTATTGGAGACTTTCCCCCGGTAGCAACATTAATACATCCGAATTTGTGTCACTAACTACCATCCACATAACCATGTGTGTAGCTTTTTTTTTTTTTAAATATAAATTTTATTCCCGACTGTAAAGTAAGGCCTGGAAACTCAGCTGTAATAAAAAATGAAGAAACACAGATGATTTCAAAGTATCCACAATTCACTCTTTTAGATAAAATCTCATATTATTTCTCTTCCAGTGCAGTATTTTCTTTGTACTAATATTCAAACCAGTGTTATCCATATCTTTCCTTGAAAAAAAAAAAAACAAACCAAAACCAACTAACAGCAAAGGAATAAAGGCAAGTAGAAAGAAAAGGAACTAAGCCTTTTCTGAAGAAATAAAAGCAAAGTTAGAAAGTTTAGAGCCTCACCACTTTTACTCTTGCACCACATTTAATCTAACAGATACTAAAATCCTATGTCCAACCCTTCTTAAATGCAAGAGGTGTATTTCCAACAAACTTGAAGGATAACTTTCAGATACTACAGTTCTTCATTATACACGCCTCGCTCAGCCCTTTTCCTGTCTGAAGAAGCTTTATTTACTGATTCCTTCTTCTAGGTATGGAAGCCTTTCCACACCTTTCTTCTTTCTCTTTGAGGTTACACATTTCTGGATGGCCCTTCTTAAAAAAGACACACTGGATTTAAAAAATGTTAAAAGAATATTTAACGTGTGGATAAACTATGTATTTGCATAGCAGCAAAATGTCCAGAGACATTAAATACCATGGATTTGGATATTTTTCTCCTGTTCATTGCTTCACAATGATTTCCAGTGGATTTTTTTTACTGTTTTGCCAGTCCATTAGTCTCATATTGGTTTCAGTCTACCCTTGTTTTTATTACTTTGAATAGCTACTAATAATAGGAAACTTTTTCATCCCATTCCTTTTTCCAGTTCCTTTTATGATTTTGTTGAACTGCAAGTCATAGCAGAGATCCATGGGTGACTTCCTTCCATTATGAAAACTCTGCATTTATTTGTTCCTTTAGATTTCAGTAAGATAGTGATTACATTATTTTAATAAAACTCCAGTTATATTCTGTAACCTAGAGCTTGGGCAAGCAGGTCTGATTCAGTAAGCTTGTTTAGGGCTCTTTACTGAATTGCCACAGCTCTTCTTAGCTGACCCCACTCACTTCCAACATCAGGTCTTCCTTCTCTCATCAGTTTCATTTGAAATTTTATTTCCTTTGCACAGCACTGACAGGAAAGTAGACATCTTATGCCATAGCCAACAAAAGCCTACAAAATATATTTTGGAATATACTTTCACGTAAGTTAAGTCAGACGATGTCTGAAAACATAATACGAACAATGTCAGATTCGTTGTGGCAAGCTGTCTGGCAGTGGTGGGAATACCTGAATGCCAGGCTACCACTGCTGTAAATAAAGTGAGCAGCAGGTAAATACTACAAAATTATACTCTATTTTTCACCATTCTGTTGATGAATCTTGTTCTTTCTCCTTGTAGCTGTCCAGTCTTTATTAAACTAGACATAATTGTAATTGTAGTTCTGTTTTCCTGCTGATATTTTTTTTTTTCCTAACTTTGAAAAAAACAAGCAAAACTAAAATACATTGTTATCTTGCTAGAATGCAATTTTCTGTTGCTATGGGCAACGAAGCTCTGTTTACCTAATGGGTTGTTTTGCTACAAAGGGGAAAAATATCCCCTGGGGATCAATACAGATTATGCCCTGTACTGTCACATGTCTTATGACTAAGAGAAGCATAGAAGCTTCCAGAGGGCAATGAGCTTCAGTTTCCAGAAAGGGTTAATTTGTTCTCTTTCCTTCCTATCTTCTTTTTCGCCAAAATGGTCACATACGTGTTACTTCTTGTGTTGCAGCAGATTTTATCACAATGCTGAGTTGCCACAGAAGGTTTTACTGACTGGTATATTTTCCTGTTATACTGTTTCTCTAAGAAGGATCATGATGAGAACAGAGAATGGCACAATATTAATTCATTTGCATTATAACAATGGGAACAAGAACAGAAAAGCACATCGTCTTCCCGTTGTCTTGACTATGTGATGGATAGAAGGAGGCCAAAAATAGCCTGAAATTTCCCATGGTAATCCAATGAGCAGAATGAGCAATAAGAAATTATGCATTACGCTTCATGCTGCTCTTGAAAGGCAGCAACAGTGTTGTGAAGAGGTGACATACCAATCATTTACTCTTAGGCTATGGTTATGTGGCTAAGTGTGACTTAGAGCAGCTTAGCAACTTATCTCTTCACAGTTATGCTGCCTTTCTGGCCTTTTGTGCGTGGTTTTAGCTCTTACACTTATGAAGCAGGTTGTGTTTAGACTTTCTGACAGCTGCACAAACTAATCTGTTTTGCCCCACAACCAGAAAGAATCAGGAGCAAGCACTGAGTCAGTCACAGCATTTCAGCTGATAAGGGGCAACTGCTTCAGTAATTAAGATTTCCTTTGCTTGGCTACCAGAAAAGTGACAGTTAATATCAATAAATATTTTGTCTCTTACAGTCACTAAAACAGCCACAGAGGCATACCTATGAAGGGTCTTGCTATCATTTTAGTTACCCAATAGGTATATCTAATAACTTGTTTTTGCAGCTATAGCCTGTGGTTTGTAATTTCAGGCAAAGGTTTCTAGCTTTGAAGCCTGAGCAGAGGTCAGGTGTGGAAAGGTACGGACGAAGAAGTTACCTGGCACATCTGAGGGGTCTTTCAGAGGAGGGGACTATAGCTTAGGCCATGCTGACTCATACCTTAACGGAGAACCATACAAGTCTGGTGTCTTATTGGACCTATAGACAATGTAACCAAATAAAATATACTGTAACATTCTAAAGACTGACATAGGATTTAAATTTTGAAATTTTCTTTTTCTTTTTTTTTTTTTTGTGCTTTTTTCCAGTGCAGAAAAGTGTGTTTGTGGTATTGCTGTGCTTTTGGTAAATTTTCTGGAAGGACTCTAATTTTTTTTACCACCACCACTTCTTTGCTCAGGATTCCCTGATGTCTTGTTTTCTGAAGACATATTAAAACTATAATGTTTTTATTTTTCACATTAGTAGTGTGACAGAATTCTAGTTATTTTTGTTATATTTACAATTGTTAATAATTCTTCACGCAGAATTAATGCTTAATTGACTAGCACAGAAAACAGAATGGAAGAAATCTGTATTAAAACAGAGGAGTAAAATAACCTAAGTAGTTCACAAAACCTGCAAAAGAAAGAAATCAAAAACTCTGACGACATGATGATGCAGTGTAATAGAGAACAGAAGAAATGGCTTATAACTCTCTCCCCCTACACTTGTGTTTGCAGTATTAAAATGCTCTGGCATTGCCTCTTGAAACTAGAGCATGCTGCTGCTACAAAGGACCGTGTTCGCAGTGATAGACAGAAATAGATGCCTAGTAGTGCATAGTTAGCTGAAAACCAATAAAATCCTCTAACCTCTTAAAAGGAATGGTAATTTCTGTCCAATGTGTATTTCAGACCAGACCAGCTCCAAAAATACATCCAGTTCTGATTCTGTTCAAATTATACTTGACCTCTCCAGGTGCAACTCCAGAAACTGGAAGCACAGATAATGCAGGTCTGAATAAACCAAATCTCTCCTCTTTGTCTTACTCCCCTGTCCCATAACCTGGGACTGCAAGGAGTACAACCACCAGCAGACTACAGGAATACCACAGTATCTTGGTATTTTCTCAATATTGGAATAAATCCCAAACAACTATATGTTCGCAGATGCATGTAGCAACAGAGTAGGCTGGAACATGCCATCAATTAAAAATGTCCCCCTTTTCTAGAACCAAAAATACACTAATTCACAAATACAGACATCTCATTGTCCCAACAACTCAGACACCAAAATATTGTCATGGTGTAATTAAAACATTTAAAAAATATTTAATAAGCTGGTGTGAGCCGTATGAGTCCATGAAGAAGGTTATTTTTTAAAAGTTTATCAGACTTTCAAGGTAGAAAACAAACATGGAAGGACAGAAGTTTTCAGCCAAATCAATATGCATTATCAAGACCTTCCCATAAGGTTATCACCTGTGACAAACATTGCATCACAGCTTTCAAGTTACTTTTTAGCAACTTAATTTTTTTGTGGTTGTTGATAAAGCAGGAAAGATCATAATTCTTTTGACTTTCAAAACTCCCTGCAATAGGTAGGTACTACAGCTTAAAATACAATGCAGTAACCATGAATGTTCCAATAGCAGAAGTGGTTTCCTGTCACAGAAAACTGCACCCATTGATTTTCAAGAACACTGGATTGAGAACCAAGGACTCTTTTGAAAAGAGACAGTATTGTTAAATTGTTTTGACTTTTTGAAACTTAGACAGAAGAGTACTTCTTTCTATCAGATTTAACTTTACAGTGGGCCTATATGGTGGTGTAAACAGATGTCCACAAATATTCCAGCAGTATCAGACCATGCTATACATTCTGGACATCTATTTTGGTTTAGTCACCATCTGTGTCATGATATCAGCAGCACAAAATCATTCTTTCAAAGAAATACTCCCCTCAAACTTTTCAGATGCCACAGAACCAGAAAAGACACATGCATATAGACACTAACCTTCAGGAATGATGTGATGTTTTGTGTTTGTTTTCTTTTATTTTCAAAAAGATTCATTTTCTTATCTCTTACTATCTCAGATCTACCAAAATGGTTTAGCAGCCTAAATCTGTTCACTTCCAGTGAGTCTCTGAAGGTTGTGCAGTCAGGACACTGCTACCCACTGTCAACTGCAGCAGGTACAGAACCAACAGCTCAAAGGACTCATTGCCAATACAGACCGCTTCTGGATTTTCCTCTTATCAATACCTCACAGCCCTACCAACTCCACACATTATACAGACACAGGAACTTTTTTTACATCCTCACTGTAGAGCATGATTCTTTAGTAAGTCACATGTTTAAGGCTTTTGCTTAGAAGGAATTCAAAGTTAATTCCACTTCATGCATTAAATATGATACTTGTGATTCTTGTTTCACTAAAATCACAGAGACTCACTGAAGTTTTTGGCAGTTCAGCTGTGTAATGTCTGTTCCTTATTTTCCTGTGTGTGCTTCTTACACCTTTAGCAGCGAGGATGACTCACCATCCGAACACAGCTGTAGTGAGAAAAACGGTTACAGCCAGGGGACAAAAATCAGGTTTTCACCCTTCCCAGCTGCAGGGCTGTTCTGTGCTCTCATGGCATGCACAGCTTCTTGGCAGGGCTCTTAATGTGGCACGTGGCTGTGCCAGGCATAACAGATTGTGACACACTGTCACATTAAAACCAGTGACCTGTATAGAAAAGCCTGTGTCAGGGACCTGACTGCAGGGAGCATCTCTGCACACTCTCCCTCTCCAGAAATTTGGTTTCTGGTGTTGGAGGTCAGCTCTGATAGGGTGTAGCTGTGTAACCTTGCTGACTTGTTTAAGAAATGATCCTTTTGCCCTTTGCTTGAGAGCTGCATTTAAGTTCAGGCCCTTGCCTGGTGATTGCCTGAGCTACACTGCAAACGTGCTCTGGACTTGCTGAGCTTGACCCTGGTCCACAAGCTTGACTTCCAGCCAGGCCTTGGACTTGTCTCATTGCTATGGACTTGTCTGATCATGTGGACTTTGGGATGAGCCCAGCTGTCATCTCCAACCTGCACTGCTCATCTCATTCAGGGGTGGTGGGACTGACCTGGATTGGTAAGACCACTGCACTGCCAGCAAAGCAAGTTGCCATCCCTCGCTGCTCCCTGACAGTAGGGCCCCTTCCACATGCTGTTCAAAAATACTAATTAAAAAAACCCACAGGAAAATCTTATAAAATTACACACTGAACCACCCATGTAGAAAAAAAAAAGACCTGAAGCTAGGACTGAGGACTCACTGTGCTATACTATCTGTCCAAGGTGGCAATTAACTGGATAAAAAGAGGTGGTTTAAATCCTCTTTACTTTCTATCTTCCTGCCCCATGACAACTTAATAACTAATGTTTGGAGGTCATGAAGTATGTTTGAGATAAAGTGACACCTTTTGGAAAATGTCTCAAAATTATCAAGAACAGCTAAAAGCCACTATATATATTTTTTAAACATTTCCTTAAGCTTTTTTTTTTTTTTAAAGTAAAAGAAAATTACTTTGACTTTGCCTCTGTACCTTGAAAGTGTTAATGACATATCAGAAGTCTTTCTATAAGGTGATAAAATGAAGTTACCAGTTTAATACTTTGAAGCTTTTCTAGAATCAACATCAGCTTAGCAGGTAAAAGCTGAATCTCTTTCCAAACCTAATACAACAGAAGGAAGGTTAGGACAAGCAGTATAGCATGAGTGTACATTAATGCATATATGAACTTTTTCTCATTAAGGAGTAATCATGTATTTTACGTATTCGTTTGTGCTACTTTTTAATGTAAAAGTTAGCACTCTTACAATTGATTTTCTTATAACTATGTATCCTATCATGAATTTCATTCTGAGGATGAGAAATTATTTCCCAAGATCAAAGAGAGGACTTGTACTCTACACTGACTATAGAAGAAAACTGTGGGAACTAAATCACTGACTGTCAGATAGTTGCCTATAGTTTTAGGTTCATCTAGATTCTCTACAGATACTTTGAATTATTTTCACAGCTTATGTTTTAACATTCATATTCTGTTGTTGTTATTGTTATTATTACTGTTGTTCTTATTATTACAAGAAATCAAATACAGCTCATGGCGAAAAAAATTGAGTGCATCAATCTGAACCAATCAATGGTTTAAAATCTATTCTGAAAGGCATGTCTAGCAAAGACAGACAATTGTATTAGATATTTGTACATAAACAAATAAAAAAAGTTAATTAAAAAAGTAGCAAAGTCTGACAAATAGATTATTACAAAGTTAGGAAACATAATAATTAATCATCTTTGCTGCTTTAATTTGATCCTTTAACGTCTATACATTCTTTACAATCTATAACAAAAGGAAATCATAGCTCTCCCAATAGGATTCTGGTCTCATTCAGGGCACCAAATGAACAATATGAAGTTATTCAATATTTTGCATTATGTTTATACCAGTTATTTCTGATGCTTTAAATTGTGTACAATTTGAACATACTTCCAGCAGGAGAATTTTTCATTTCTTTGATGTTCTGGGCTCTGAGTGCATAATAAATGAAGTGATTCATTTCACCATATTTCTCAAAGCATGAAAGAGCCAAAGTACAGGCCTTTTTTTTTTTTTTTTTTTTTTCCAATTCAGTTAGTTTGCATATAGGTATGTAAGGAACAGACTATACCAGAAAGTATCAGACTACACACATTTTAGTTCACGCACTTGCATAGTTACCATGACAGCATCCTATATCTCTGTGATAGGAATACACATCTGCCCTATGCAATGCCTTTCAAACAAAATTAAGTACAGGTCCTAAGTAGGAACCATGGATGCTCAGAGTATCAGGATTGCATGTCATGCACTGCATTGTGGTAGCTGAGTCCCAGTCTTGCCAAAGAGATCTAAATCCTACAAGGGCCCCATCACAGCTCTTGGTGAGATGATGAGGCTCAGTAAATCATGTGCAGAGGGACCTAACCCTGAGCAAATAAAGCCAGACACTGATTGAACAGGTTATACAGCTTAAACAGCAAGTGGGAAATGGAGAAGTGAAGAGTACAACCTAAGACCTGGCCCTGAACCTAGATGCATTGTTACATTGGTCAAGAAGTCACCACCTATCCCATTTTTATGATTATAAGAAAATGTCTCCATAGTGGGGAGCTATCAAGTCAGCCAGTAGACCTTGTGTAAGGGTCAGATAAAGCATCTGTAAAGCAGAGAAAAATGTCTCCTGTTTTACTACCTACTTGGGATGGCAGGCTACTCTTTTTCTCCATTACTCACATGGGGAAATGACCAGCAGAAGTGACAAAACTGTTCATTAGTATATTGAGGAGTGTCAGCACAGGTCCTTAACTTGTCTTTTTGTGTGTGTGTGTGTGTGTGTTTGTGTGGTTTTGTGTTTGTTTGTTTTGTTTTGTTTTTTACTTTGACCTGGATGGAGAAGCTTCTAAGTCTTGTTTGGCACAAATCCTCCAGCCCAGTTAAGCTCAGCCAGGCACAGAAGTAAGTGAACTGAGAAATAAGTTTATTACTATGATCAGTGGTGCAGTGATTTCCAATTCAAGGATTTAATGTGCCTCCCTGCAGTTTGTATGGAGGGAATAGAGTCTGTCTAACTGACAAGGAGCTTGGCATTTTCAGGAACTTGGACGAAGATGGATTCCTTTCTAATTGCAGAGAGAGATAGCCATGAATATTTAAGTTTTGACTGGTGGTTTGAAAAGGAATTGATGTTGATTCTTGGACCTGAAGATTTGCTAGGACATGAGCCCTGAAAAAAGAATTTTACACCAAAAACATGCACTTCTTTGCCTCAGGCAGACTATGCTGTCTCTCAGCTCTTTTTTTTTTTTTTCCTCTCTGAAAGTCTTTTGTCTTCCCACAAGAGTACTTGCATTTCAGTACTTGAAATTGAGCCACTTCCTAGGCCTGAAGTTCAGATACTGGTCCTTATAAATGGTAAATTTAAAGAGGCAGAGGAGGAAGCAGCATGGTAAAGGCAGCATCTTTCCATGATCCATGGGCTCTGAGAGATGATCAGAAGGAAGACAGATGATCTGCAGAATGCGTATGACACTATTTCTCATCCACAAAGCAGGGACTTCCACATAGAGAGGAAGGGTTTTTCGTTAATTTAGGACAACGATGATCTTCATATCTAATCAAATCCTTACAAATGAATCTTAACATTTCCACTCATTAATAGTGACTCCAAGTAGCCGTGTATCTGCAGTAGCACACTATGGGTCACTGCATACAACCAGAGCTTAGAATAAATATCCTACCTTCTCTCTTATTTCTGAGCAAAAGCAGCAACACTGTAGTGTTTTCACTAGTTAGTTAGTAAGCTTCTGGATTGTCTCTACTTTTTGGTGTTTGACAACAGTTTAAGGAAAAAAAAAAAACAAACAACAAAACAAGACTTTCAGGACATTGATCATGGTGAAGCTTCCCTCTTTGTAGCAGTAGCTTTCAAGATACTTTTGAAAATTTTGGAACAGACTATAGACAATAGAATAACCTAATGCACAGGTTTTGGGGGATTTTTTCATTGATTTTTTTTTTCATTGCCATTTTTCATAACTGTGACTTTCATATAAAAGAACTATCTTCAGCAGAAAAGATATAACCTAATATATGTTTTTTGCATTCAGATTAATTTAAACTACTGACAGTTCTGTTCATTAGTTTGCTTCTCATTTAATGGCTGAAAAGAATAATATATATTCTGGAGTTATCTATAAAAATTATTAGCTTTCTTCAGATATATTGTGGAGATTTATTAGGACTCCTCTCTACAAATATATATAAAAATATATTTATATAGTTATTTAGACATTCATGCATATGCAAATATAAGTTTTTGTATATAGAACATTTTCATTGAAAAATCTTTAAATGGTCACTTACTTATATTGTCCATGCTATGTATTTATTTTCTGTTGAGCTCTGTGATATTCCTTAGGCCAAGCAGAATAAGGAAAAGTCTTATGGCATCATTTTATGGCAACTGTTCTTCGCTTTGCTGCTGAAAACTTGTTAAGGTGATGATTATAGGATGAATGTAATTCCCTCCCCTTCTTATTTCATGGTTCTGGCTACTACCAGTGTTGATAACTCAAGACCAGATTCTTTCATATTAAGGTTATTGTTTAGTTTTAAATCCCTCCATTTAGGTAAAAAATGAAGACTGTAGACTTTGTTTTGCTTAATTCATCTTTTCAGCATCCAATTGCTTGGAGTACAGTACTGAAAGGTAAAAAAATTCTCCTTTGCCCAGTACATGAATTATTGTCATCTGGTAACTTTACAGTTTAGAGAGGGATAAAATTTTGTATTTCAAAGGATTATAAAATTTTGAACTTATGGAAGATGGGAAAGAAAGGGATTTTTTTTGTACTTCCTTTATTTACCAAGCAATACCTGTTGCGAGGGAGCTAGTATCTTCTATCATTAACGGACAGGTGCTTTGAGCTTGCATGTCCATTACTAGTTCCCAAGACTATTTTTAGTCTGGCATTCCATCTAGCACACTGTTGAATTTAACCAGTGACAGTCGTGAAAACTCAGATTCCTTTTTTTTTTTCTTTTCAACCGAGAGATAATATTTGGCACATCTTGTATGCTCTTCACTACATAAAAGTTCTTTCCTAATAGCCTATACAGAATGCTACAGCCCTTCTTAAAATAAGCCTGATTTCATAAACACTGAATTACCATTTTGCTTTCCTAAGATACAGATGCTGATTCAGGGAGTAAATTGCACACCACAGGTGGCAGTTCATCAGTTTTCACATTCGTGTCTCTTCAGGATTATTGGGTAAATGACATCCAGTCCTGGAAAATTGTTACTCTTCCTTGTACCCATTTCTTTCAAACTCTCTTATACTGACACTTCTATTAGGGACAGTTCTTCAGCTCATACTATGAAGACTGTGTATGAACCTTGTTTAGGAAACTCTCTAACCCCTGTTTAGCAAACAGCACATAAATTTGATTTAGCTTTTTTCCTTATTGTCCTTGAATGCTTCTTTTATGGTTATCATCTATCAGCCATGCAAATTCTCTAGCAGGTTTCCTTCTTCTGATGTATTTGAAAATTTTCATTATTAGTTTTCATGCCTCTAGCAAGTTTCTCTTTTTTTTTTTTTTTTTTCTGTTCTAGTTTATCTCCTTGCAGTTTTATATTTAACTCGAGATTTTATCCCCTTCTGTGCTTTTGTTTTAGAAAGCGTCATTTTCTGGAAGGATGACTTTTATTGCTAATACTTATTTTCTTTACCATTTAGCTGTGATAGTTATGTGTGTGTGTGTGTGTGTGTGTGTGTGTGTGTATTCCTCATACATTTTGTTTCTTTCTTTCTGTTTAGTAGTATATTTTTAAATTTAAGCATCTAATAAGACAATTTTAAACAGTCTTTGCATGGAAGTATTTTATCCTGCCAAGAACTCTTTTTATTTTGTTCTACCATTCTTCATCCTATATATATGGATTGTCTTTTAATGAAGGTGTGTCCTCCACAAGGATGTCAGATTTCTATGCCATATGGCTCCCATTCCTCAAATATGAAATTGCTGAATACATTATTACCACTTCAGTCTTCTGTCTTGAACCAGCATGCTATTGATGTGAAAGTCAGTTGTTCTCTTGTGTCTGCACTAACTACTCGAAGAAATAGTTACCAAAGGCGTTTTAAAATGTAGTTTATACACCGCATTCCACATATTCACTTTGATTATGGAGAGTTAAGTGAAGATTTACACTATCGTTTTCTTCTTAATTTTTGTAAAGCTTTTCATCACTTTCAGAGCATAATCCTCTTTTATAATGTTATAATTTGGCCCATGCATGACTCTGCTATTACATTCTTTCTAATTCAACCAGCAATTTTAATCCATGAACATTATGTGATATATGTGACAGAAATGGCTTACTTGAGTCTATTTTTAAAAAATAGACCTCTGTCCCTTTCACGAGTTCCTAAATAACTGGACAATAATGATAGACTAATGATGATTATTTTCTTTCTATCAAGTTTAAATATATATTTATGACTTATAAATATATATTATTTACTATAAATATATATTATTCAAAACTATGGATTCCAATGGTTCCTGGAGTTTGTCAGATGCAAGTACCGCCCCAGCAACAGATTGTAAATAAGTGTAAGACAATAAATTACTTCAGTGGACAAGTGAGATGGCTGCAGGCCAGTTGATAGAGGTGAAAGATTCTGGAGCAGGCTATGTAAGAATAAGATCATTAGAACTTTGGTAAGAGGATGTGGAAACTGACAGAGTGTCCTATTTTGTGGATTTTCAGCAGACATCATAAGGGTAGAGCTGTTCCCTGTCCACTGAACATAGATTTGTAGCATATTACATTTTAAATATGTTTGCATAAAGTTCTAGTTCTGAACATTTCAGTCCTGTGTCTTCCTCTACTTCCAGTCCAAGCTGAAAACACATTCCTTCATGTTTAATTGCCCATAAATTTTAGCTATTGCTGACAGATACAAATACAACTTTTCATTCAACATCTTTAAGTCTTTAAGTATCTCTAAGACAAAAAGTTATTAGATAGCTTTGCAATCTGATTCTTATTCAGATTTGTTACATATTAGCTATACAAATAGAGTGTAAAGGGGCCATATGTCAGAAGGCTTTCTGATTTTTCAGTTTTAGATGTACATTACAAGATGTTGGAGGTTTTACATCTCTTAATGAGGGTACTTCAGGTGCCCAGTTCATGCTGCAGTGACAGCATCCTGGCCGCTTCAACCAACTGTTAGTTATAATTTATTAGTCTTAGTTTGTACTGGAGGAAACACCACATAGGTTCTGGTTGTCTGTATCAGGACCAGAATTAATGGGTTCCAAATATTTTAGTTTTTATGAAGTGCTTACATTTATGCAAACCATACATATATCGCACACCACTGCTTGCTAAGAGGTGCATTTTTAATGTACATTGCATATGTTTATGTGACTGTAAAACCTCAGATATGTACCTAACTCATAAACAGAGGGCAACATATGGAAATAATTGAAATCATTCTGGAAAACAAATAGCTCTCAAAGAATTCTAGAATTTTTTATTAAATAAAATGTTTCTGATACAAATAAGTATGAAAAATGGTCATGGGTGCTTTTTACAACAGCAAATCCAGCTTATGTATCAGCTGTCCATCCTCTTTTATTCCAGTTCCTACTGTCCTTTTTCCTCCTGTGCCTCTTGCACAGTTGTATCAGTTGTTGAAGTCCCTACTCTGGGCCTTCTTACAAACCAAACCAACCCTTATTCACATACATCTGAGAGGGACACATAAGGGTAGCAATGAGGGGCCAGAGCTAGTGTAGTTGGAAGGCAAAAATTAGTCAAGCTAAGAACGTGGTTATGGAACCCCACATTTAATGCATGAAATGAAATGGGGATAAAATTCAGCTCTTAATTACAATAGTATGCTTCATACATAATAAATGATTCATGATGCTGATCATTTGCCCACTCTTTCTGATGTGTGTACCTGGTGCGAGTGTGTTAGATGTTACAGCTGTTCTGGTTTGCAATGTCAGGTAACAAAAGTGACATTCTTAGTTCTTTTTAGGAAGTAGGACATACGGTGCTTTTTGCTGAGCAACATAATTGCATCTTCACTGGTTATCTCAAGTATATCCAAAGGAATTAAGCTGTGCTCCAGAGAAATTGTGCAGTAAACAAATTCTCTCTGAATGTGTTTTTCCACATTCCTTTTCTTTATAGTTCCATAGATATTTAAAAGGCTTTTTTTCCTCTTTTACCCTGAAATCTAGTTAAATACCAAATGATATACGCATGCATCTTACTAACGTGGTGTCTCTTAATGAAGAAGATGACTTAGGTCTATGAGCTAGCTTTCAGAATTTATAATGTGTTTTTCCAAAACTAGTTCGCAGTTTGTGTTTGTATCTGTATAGATACATTGACGTGTAAATCTAATCAACTGTTACTATTTCTCTTTTCAGAATACTGTCCATGCCAAGTGTGCTAACAGATTGGTTTCAACTTCCTTGAGCTAAATCCCTGGTCTGAAGAAGAGTCACTCTCTGCTACAAAGAAAGTCTGTAGCTTATTCATGTGAAGGCCCTAGCATGGTGTTTGCATCTAAATGATATTTTTAAATTAAAAAAAAAAATAATAATAAAAAAAAAATCTCCACTGGAGAAATAAGGGGAACTCAAAAGAGTCCTGATACAAGAAAAGCCTTAAGGAGATAATAAGAGATTTGAGAATACAGGCATAATAGTGATGAAAGATTCTAGTGTAAAATTCTCATTTTCTGGGAACAAAATGCAGGCTTGCACTCTGAAAACCAAAATTATAGACGATATGGACGATATAAACAGAAATGGCAGGAGTATGAAAATGTCAAAGCACTAATAGAAATAGCAGAAGTTGTCTACAGGCAAGGTTACTGTACTATATGTAGTAATAATCAGTTAATTCTGCAGTTTCCTGGGATTTCATATGTATAATTACAACTTTTGACTGTACCTTCATTAGAACTGGATAGGCAAACTCTTATTCTAAAATCTTCAGCTCATACTACCTGAAGCAGATTCACATCATCTTTTTTTATGAGCACAACCCATATATGCGACTTACACATGAAGACTATAAACTATAGAATAATGGAATGGTTTGGGTGGGAAAGCACCTTTAAAGATTATCTAGTTCCAACCCCCTGACACAGACAGGGGCATCTTTCACTAGATCAGGTTACTCAAAATCTGGTCCAAACTGACCTTGAAAATTTCCAGTGATGGGGCAGGCACAGCTTCTCTGGGCATCTTGTTCCAATGTCTCACCAAAAGATAGAATTTTTTCCTTATACCCAAGCTACAGTCCTTCAGTTTAAAATCATTATCCCTTGTCATTTCACTACAGACCCTAGTAAAAAGTCTTTCTCCTTCTTTCTTACAAGCCCTCTTTATAAACAGAAAGGACACAATCAGGTCTCCCTAGAGCCTTCTCTTCTCCAGGCTGAACAACCCCAACTGTCTCAGCCCTTCTTCAGAGGTTCCAGCCCTCTGATCATCTTGGTGGCCTCCTCTGGACCCACTCCAACAGGTTCTTGTCTTTCCTGTGCTGAGGGCACCAGGGCTAGACACAGTACTCCAGGTGTGTTTTCACAGCAATGGAGTAGAGGGGGAGAATCGCCTCCCCCAGCCTGCTGGCCACACTTCTTTTGGTGCAGTCCAGGATACAACTGGCCTTTTGTACTGGAAGCACACCTTGACTGCTCACATCCAGTTTTTCATCCACCAATCTCCCCAAGTCCTTCTGCAGAGGACTCCAATGTTGATTCATCTCCCAGTCTGTAATGATATCGATGATTGTTCTGACTCAGGTGCAGGACCTTGCACTTGACCTTGTGGATCTTCATGAAGTTCACAAGGGTCCAGTCCTGAAGCCTATCAAGGTCCCTCTGGATGGCATCCTGTCCTTAAGTGCACCACTCATTTCACTGTCACCCACATGGTGAGGGTGCACTCAATCACACTGTCTGTCCTTAATAAAAATATTGAAAAGTACCAGTCTCCTGGGTCAGACCACTTGTTACAGATCTCCATTTGGACACTGAGCGACTAACTGCAAATCTGGATGCAGCCATCCAGGCAGCTCCTTGTCCTGAAATAGTCCATCCATTAAACCCATATCTCTCCAATTTATTTATAAGGATGTTGTGTGGGTTCTTGCAAAAACCTTGCAGAAGTCAAGACAGATTACATCAGTTGCTCTTCCCTCAACCACCAACACAGTCACTCCATCATAGAAGACTACCAGATTACCCAGGTAATTATGGACTTTGTGAAGTCCGTAAAGCTATTAAATTTCATTTCACATAATATAACGATGGAAAACTGAAATAAATCCATTCTCAGTGGGAAAACAAAATGAAATAATGTGGGATGGGACTAAACCTGGATCAGAGTTGTGTGGGAAGATCTTTCTTTCTGAGCCCTCTCACAAAAACTGATAAACCTTCAACAAAACACATGGGCATCAGCTAATCTGACCATTATGTTTCTAGTTTACCTGTTCGGTGAACTTGATTTAATTGCATTACATGTTAAACAGCAGGCATTCTGAACTCAGAGAAATTTTCTTCTTTAATGATGTAATTCTACCTTTTTCATGTTAATGTTGGGCAGAGCCAACAGGTGTTCAATGCACAGGAAGCTCTGATAACTGGAGTAGTTATAGGGATTGCTTTCAAGTCCTGTAGTATGTACGTATGCCAGGGCTAACAGCAGTATTGTTTTTCCATCATTATGACTCTGGCCTCCAGGAGGTGAGTGTTTTTTCTATTCTGGGCACCTTCTGAACTCAAAACAGATAGCAGTGGAACTAACAAGTGAGGAGCAGCTCTCCAACAAAATCCCATAGACAGGTGGGAAAGTGCTACATGGATAAGGCCTAGCTGGATTGTGTGGATATCTCAGCAGTTGTTACTGCTTTTACTAACTTCTATGAAATATTTCCTTCTAACTCCATCATTTTGATGGTTAGAAACTTACTCAGTCAACAAGTAAATTTGTATGCACGTTTTTTCCACAGTACGCAGTTCTGTAGTGAGGTTAGAAATGGGATGAACAAGTTATACACACACACACACACACAAAACGTACAGCAGGGAAACTTCATTCAGTTTTTAATATTGATATGAACAGGCACAAAAGAACATGCCTTTTTCACCTAGTACTTTCTCTTAAAGATAAATGTCTCTGTTGAGGCATGACATCTCTGAGGAATGAGTAATAGGAAGATTTTACAATTGACTGGCACACAAAGCCAAATATGAATCTATAGAAAGACATAAGTAGCTCCACTTTGTGTTCAACACATAAAAATGGAGTGCAATCAATTGAACTGGGGAGTTCACAGAATCACAAAATCACAGAACAACCCAGATTGCAGGAGGCCTGGAAAGATCATCCAGTCCAATCTTTTATGGGAAAGAGAGCCTAGATTAAATTATGTTACTTTTTTTGTGGTATAAAGTCCCAAAGAATTCTTGCTACAATGGAAAGCAAAGTTTTCATTGTAGTGGTGAAGATGTTCAATCTCTATCAGACTTTTGAACTTTTTTGAATGGAAATCTGGTCCTTGGATTAGCATAAACCAAAATATGGAGAGATTGCTTAGCATGGAGATCTACGTGGTAGCTATCTGCTTCTGTCGTTAAAGAAGAGGCTGGAAATTAGTTGCTACTTTGCACAATATTGTGGAATAGGACCTGGGTCAATTGCCTGAAATACATTTTTGGAACTGTTTCTTCTTTTGCCTTGTATTTGATGATCACTATATTGTGCATCTTACTGTAAAGTCTCATATCTGCCACACAAAGCACATGGAAACACAATATGTTTGTTTCCATTCCTGTATCACTTGTGTGGTACACCACGAAAAACAGTATGAGAAGTGAACCAGATGAGATGTAAACCTCTTCTATGGGACTACAATTGGTGCAAATGCCTCTTATTCTGTGTCCTCAAACTTGCCATGTTAGGAAATAATCAGCTCTTGCTGAACAAAACAAAAAAGTTTGTTTCCAAAGAAAGCAAAGTGAGAAGCAACTTCTTTAAGTCTGTTACAAAATATCTACTGCTGGCAAATACAGCAGGTTAGTTTTATTTATTTAAGATAACAGTCTTGTATGCTCTGAAGAGACATCACTTGTGCTGCATAAATCACTGCCTTGACTCCATTTGATTAATCAGACCTCGGTATATTTGCCTGTGTAGACCTTGTGTGGGGAGAACAGTGCTGATGAAAAGAAGGTTCAGTTTCAGGTAAGAAGAGATTTCCCATAGCATGGCTTTTGTTTATGGTTATAAAAATAGACTACTTGCTTCATTTGATACACTTACTAATGTTGCTTAAAAAACTTATGTAGAAGGTAGACTGAATGTGAGACCAGAAGGAGATCACAGTCTGCCTTCCAGCTCTCCCACCTTTAAAAGTCTTTTATCGCCTTAACTCTAGTGAGAGGAAATAAAACCCACTTACTCTATAGCCTGAATATAACGGGGGCTAAAAATGATTCCTCTGCAGCTTTTGAAACTGTAGCCTGCATGCTTATTCAGCTCCCACTGGGCTAATAGATTTTTTTGAGGGCTTTCTGTAATTGGAGTGATGATGGCCCTCTGTGCAGCCTGCTTTGCAATTGAAAACTCTGTGGACCATGTGGCATCTGCTGACCAAATTGTGCCATTTGCTTGATTTTAATTTTGTGAAACCAGCTTTCCAAGAGGGAAAGTTCAAACTACAGAAGCTACTGACAAATATTTCTTTTTCCTGCCTCCTTCTCCTGCATTGTACAATATCAAACACAATGAATTGCAAGAAGTCATTATGAAAGAGAAATTGTTGCCCACATATTCTACCAGCTTCCCCACCAGTCATCCTACACCCAACCCTCTCCCACCACTGTATCCTCTAATCCTTTGCTCTTTTCATGTAGCTTTTCCAATGTCTCCAGAAGACTTCGCAATCCGTATGTTGTCTAATCCTCTGGATCAGATCAGGACTGCATTTTAACACACTGAAAACAGCCAGTGGTGAGAGTCATCTCTGTTGGGGCATGGTCCCTGGCACAAGCTGTACTAGTGACAATTATCATGGCATCTTCAGTCCCACTGACAGCTACAGAAGGTGGTGGTGAGGACTTTGTCTCATACTGACCATATATTTACCACCAACGACACATCAGGTGACCATATTAACTGGTCAGGAAGCACTGAGGAAGCCCCAGAAAGGCCACTTTGCAACTGTTCTACTCTGCGGTTTCCTAATTTGTGCATTTTAAGTGATCTGAAAAGGATAGATGGGATTTTTTTTAAGCTAAAAAAAAAGTCTTTCTGGATCATATTTTCTATGCAATGGAGTATTTCTTCACCATTTACAATCCACCAGTCAAAGGAGCTATGATAACAAATCACAACTCCAAGTGTTTTCTAAAAGCCTTTGTGGGTAAGTGGTTCTCAAATCATTATAGACATTAACACCAAACCAATATAAATAACTCACAGATGAATATTTATCTACAGTTCTCTGTGCCCTGTGTAATATTTAATGAAATCCACAAAACAATGCCATTAAAGTGTAGAAAACTGCCAAAAAGCCAGGGCATAGAACAGAGATGGTAATATTCTAGGCTGGAACATAAATATTTTCAAAAGAATATTTTATATTCTGGAGGTTAAATGAATTTTTACCATGTGCACACTCTTAAAAGGTCAGTGCACACACACAAAAAAATTATAGTTTTTAGATGTTAAAAAAAATCTCTGCTCTTTTTCAAGATGTTTAAAAGTTAGGAAGACAGAAAAGCAGGTATTCTTTGGAAAATATACTTCACAGTATGACTTTTTTCACAGAAATATGGTGTAAAAGTGAGTACCTAATTCCCCTAGTGTCCAAGCAGATGAAAATAATAATGATTTCTTGTTTAAAAAAATCTCTGATAAAACATGACTTCTGAATAAATTAGAGTGCATCACTTAAAGATTTCTGCTGTATAAAACAAACAAACAAAAAATCCCTCTGTCCAAAACCATCTCCCAGTTTATATTTTCTTGTTGAATGCTGTCAGTGTGTCCCCCCCACTGGCTTTATTTGCTAGCTCTCTAAGACAAAACTTCTCAGAAGTAGTTACCATATTTTCAGCAATATTGATAGCTCTGATGTTTTGGAGTATTTACTTTGAGATAAAAGTTAGCTTGAAATGGTCTTCATGATGAACTTAAAGCTTCATGTGAAGTTAATCTGATGAATCATCTAATTCTAATGAACGTATCTTAAAAGGATCTAATACATTGCAATCTAAAAATTTATATTTTTCTCCAACAATTATAAAAAAAAATAATAAATAACCCCATAAAACAAAGAAACAAATACCCACAACACCAAAAAACCCCAAAGAAACAAAATCCAACATCCTTCATACTCCACAAAAATACAAAAACCAAACCAACCAAACAAAAACCACCCAAAACCAAAATAAAACAAACCCACAAACAAACAAAAAGAAAACCAAACAGAAAAGAAAAAAATCAAAGAGTCTTGAACAAACATAGACTCTTGTGCTTTAAATACTAATATGATCTGTACCCTGGACTCAGACTGATAAGGCCATGAATGAACATTACTGTAAAGAGGTTTTATATTCTTTGGTAGACTTACTGACCTCTGATTTTCTACTCTGATCCTCTTTCACTCCATAGCAGAAATGTGTTAGCCTATACTATTATAAACTGAAGCTGCCCGAAAAAAAAAAGTACAAACATGCCCTTGCAAGCTGCTTCTGGAGCACAAGCTGGGGTCTCTGTGTGGAATCACACAGTGTTGATTTAACTTGCCCACTCACTTGGCACTGCTGTACATGGCTGCAGCACAACACGGTGTTGCGTTGCATTGCGTTGTGTTGTGTTGCGTTGCGTTGCGAGGGAGCTTTGTCTGGCCACAGGCCTTTTCAGCTCCTGTAAACAACAGAGTAAGGGATGCTAAAATACATTTTCATCCCTCTTGTGGCTGTTGTGAAACACATTTTGAACATAAACAGCATAATCAAATATCATTACTTTTTTATGATTGCAAAATAAAAATGTAATAAGTAACATATTTAATCAGAAGAAAATGTAGTAAATTGTAACAATGTGTATGCCTGAGCTAAAACTACAGGTGGAATACATCCAGTACCTTGATTTTGACTACGTTCACAGTGCATTCTTCAAATTTTCATTGTTAATAGTACCTTTAATATATCTAGCAAATTAAAATGCACAAAATGCTTATGGTGCATTAATCCTTCTCATTGGTCTGCAAATTTCCTCTCTTATTTTTGGCAAGAAGACAGTTACAGCTGTTGTGGCTTACAATGATCACAATGGCGATGATGATTATTGACATTATTACGTGTCTTCACAGACGTGCTTGAAATCCATGTTGAGGACACTTGGTGACTGTGATTCTTCAGAGTGAGAAAAAATCATCTTAGACTCTATGTGTGATTTTGTTGGATATGCTAAATTTCAAACAAACTAGAGATATTCTGAGAGTTCATAATTTATATACAAGTGCACCCTCATTAAATGTAAATCTAGACTGTACTTCTTCAAACATAGCTTTTCAAAGATGTACAAAAGCCCTCTCAAAGGCATGGAGTTCTGCAGTTGAATTTACTGGCACCACAAGTAATGTTTTGTTCCAACTGAGCTTTCTGCATCTTGCAATTGGAAAGTCTGCTGAAACAAGTTATTAACAATGGTTTTTTAGCCCACAGATGCTCCGAAACAGAATCTGTGACTTATCAAATCATTCGTGGATCCAGGCTCCTCATCTTCTTCTCTTTCTAGGTATAGATAAGAATCTCAGGAAATCTAGGAACTGGGCAGCTATGGCTCCTATGCTCCAGCTGTGTTCAACTATGCTCAGTCCTGCACCTCTTGTTTCAGCAAATTACGAGCACATGTGTGCAAAGGCTTAACAACATATTTTCTGGTTCAACATTACCCAAGAGTCATATCTCAAAGGTGCAAACTTGTTTTGTGAAATGAGATTGTGCTGATGGGTTTGGTTGATGTGTGGTAAATTTGTATAGAAATGTGTGTGTCACTGTAAAATGTTGATTAACTCATAACGACTAGCACCTTTACTTGGTATTGCTAGCTCTTCCATTTTCCTGTTTATAGTGCTAGTCAGATAACTTATATCCTCAAAAAAAAAAGAAGCAAGACTTGTCAATCATGTCTTCATTTGCGATAAATGCCCATGTTAACTGGACACGAATTCTCCTTTAAAGCAGTAATTTGGTTAACTGAACAGGATTCCAGGGCTGATAGGAACTGCAGACATCCTGCTAGGTTACAGATGTAGAAAAGCTCACTTTCAGAGCCTCTTATCTGGACAGTGCAGCTTTCAGAGGCATTTGTGCCTTCTGGACCCAGAGACATAAAGCTGCATAAATAACTCCAGCTTCACTGCTTTACTGCTCCAAGGTAAACTAAGGAGACTAATGGGCTTTTTAAAAAGGGGAGACTAACTGACTGCTTTTTTTAGGGGAAAATAAAATTGTTTTTCCCTCCCAGATTACAAGAAAATAAAAGAACAAGAGAAACTCTGTAACTATGTCAGTTATTTTAATTCAAGCACTTCTTCAAATATGACCGTTAACTCTGCTATTTAGACACTCAGATGTAGGGCAATTATTTTTCTCTCTTGCCTACATAAAGAGATCTGGTTTATGCTACGCAGAACTTATGTAGATACTAAAAGTCTATTTTGAGATATAAAGGACAGGAATTTAACAGCAGGCTAGCACTCACCTGGCTTGATGTCCCAACATAATCTGAGAGTACAGTAGATCATACGAGGTGACAATAATCTCATTGACAGAAAAAGAGCAAGAGGAAAGCCAAATAAGCGTTCAGTCCAAGTGATCTGGCTTGTCCCTAATCAGGCAAGGCAGAGTTCAAATCTTTATACAAATTGTTGTTTCTCAGTGAATTTCCATCAATTAGAATCTTCTGGGTTTAAGTGACCATGTTCTACTCTCAAAATACATTCATGTAGCAGATGCTGCTCTAATGATAGCTTTGGCAAATCTACCTGACATTAACAGACTAAATGTACTCATTACCCTGTACCACAGTTGACCACTTGTCAACCATATACTAACATCCCTCTGTCCCGATCTGAGATCTCTGCTCATAAAATGCACGGTGAAGGGTATTTGTAAATAACAATGTGTGACTAGTAATCCACACATAATCATATTGTCTGGTGAAAATAAAAGATGAGAAATAATTCAGATTATTTCAGCCAAGTATGGTTCTTAATTATATTTATAATTTGACCACTTCATGCACATACAAAATACATCAAACTCATAATGAAAAGAAGCAGACAATGCCCCAAAAATATACAAAGAAGCATTTTAAATAACGTTGTCTGTATGCCAGCATATTTGTGCGTATCCTTCCAAAATATGTCACTCTTTCTCTTTCTTCCATAGATGTTATAGCACTCTTTGAACAAGACCTTGTAGTTGTGAATCCTCACAGGCATTGCAATCAAGAAGTTGCAAGGTGTGAGCTAGAAATTTAAATTTTAAAAGGTAAATAAAAAAAATTAATGCAATTCTGTACATGTAACCACTAAAGGGATGGGGAGCTAAAAATACACACTCTCGTATTAAATACGGAACCTTGATTTGCATATCATATGATTTACACCTGAAAACTCAAAATATGAGACACAAAGTTATATTTGTTCCATCAGGCTGAGATGCTGTTATTCCTTTGTAATAGTCCATTAATGGTACATTTGGCCCTGGATACTAGCACATGAATTAGGAAAAGTAAAATATAACTCCTGTTACTGTTGAAAAGAAGTAGACTCCATAATTCATCAGAAAAATATTTCAGTGGTGTTTTTAACAGTTTTCCACTAAGGATGCCAGTGAGGATTGTATAGGGGATGAAGTCTAAATTGGGGGTGCTTGTTCTGTGTATGTTGTCTCTGCCACAGCCCTCAGTGCTGGCACTTTCCATATAACTGCAAACAGAGGATCCTAACTGAAACTAAGTTCCATTTAACTGTCACAGAAAAGTGAGTTTATGCTTCTTCTGTATCAGATCGAAGTCCAGAACTGCATGAATTCATGCAAGGCTATGTAGTGTCCACTTCCATCTCTTAGGGATTCTAGCTAAATGAAGTGCAAACCTGCAGGTAAATGGATTTCCTTAACCCAGCTGGCTGACTGAAATTCTTGTCTGCTGATACATCAACACAAGATGAAACACTATTTTCCTCATACGTTGGTTGCTAAAAGTGTGCCCATGGCTTCTTTCAAACACTGGGACGGTCTCTGTTCCTAGAGAAGCACAACAAAGCTGGCTGGTCCTGCCAAAAACTGTGAGATCCTCTCACACACAGCCTGTTTGCAAAACACTGGGTCAGCAGCAGTTGCTGGGTTTGTTAACACAGCAAACCTGGCAAGTCACAGTTATCCAGGTTGTTAATTCCAACTAAGTCTGAATTCTGTTTCCTGATTAGAAATTGAAGCTCAACATGAACATCTTTGTGGCTGGTGAGTCTCTTGTATATTTTCTTGGTGGCATCAAAATCTGTAACAGCTTGGATATTTCCCCTATTGGCACTATGTTCCCATTTAAGAAGTTAACTCATTTGTGACGCATTTGTGTTTATAACTTACCTATCTATTAAATTGCAAATTAAAAAAAAATCAGATTTCTCACAAAGTGAAATGCTAATTTTTCTGCATTTTCTGCATCTGACTTCTTGTACTTAAAGATTTTTTTTTATTTTTTTTTTTAAAGCAAGTCTGGGAAGACCTAAATTAAGACTTAGTTCTTTGATCTCC